>NC_082661.1:129152374-129455811 GCF_025265405.1 Mesoplodon densirostris
ATGCTCCATGACCCTTGTCATCACAATGCTCCATGCCCTTGTCATCACAAAGCTCCATGACGCATGTCATCAGAACATTCCATGGCCTTCTCATCACAATGCTCCATGCCCTTGTCATCACAATGCTCCAAGACCCCTGTAATCACATTGCTCCATGCCCCTTTACATCTCAATGCTCCATGAACCCTGTCATCACAATGCACCATGCCCATCATCATAATGCTTTAGGCTATTGTCATCACAATGAAATCAAAATGCTCGATGACCTCTGTCATCACAATTCTCCAAACCCTTGTGATCACAATGTTTCATAACACTTACCATCACAACACCCCATGACGTTCGTCATCACAATTATCCATGGTCTTCTCATCACAATGCTCTATGACCTTTGTCATCACAATGCTCAATACACTTGTCATCACAATGCTCCCTGACACTTGTCGTCAGTATGCTCCTTGAACCCTGTCATGACAAGGATCCATGCCTTTTTCATAACAATGTTCCATGCCCTTGTCATCACAATGCTCCAATATTCCTGTGATAATAACAATGCTCCATGCTCCTTTTCAGCAGAATGCTCCATGGCATTGTCATCACAATGCTCCATGAACATTCTCATCACATTGTTCCAGCAGTTGTCATCCAAAAGCTCCATGACGCTTGTCATCACACTGCTCGATGCCTTTCTCAGCACAATGCTCCATGCCCTTGTCATTACAATGCTCCATGACCCATGTATCACTGTGTTCTGTGCCCTTGTCATCACAATGCTTCATGCCCACTCTCATCACAATAATCCATGTAACTTTTCAGACCCATGCTCCATGCCCTTGCCATCACAATGCTCCATTACCCCTGTCATAACAAGGCTCCATGACCCCTGCCATCACGATGTTCCTTGGCCTGTTCATCACAAGGCTCCATGACCCTTCTCATCACAATGCACCAAGACCACTGTAATCACAATGCTCCATGCCCATTTTTTTTTCTTTTTGCGTTATGCGGGCCTCTCACTGTTGTGGCCTCTCCCGTTTTGGAGCACAGGCTCCGGATGCACAGGCCCAGCGGCCATGGCTCACGGGCCCAGCCGCTCCACGGCATATGGGATCCTCCCAGACCGGGGCACGAACCCGTATCCCCTGCATCGGCAGGTGGACTCTTAACCTCTGCGCCACCAGGGAGGCCCCTCCTTGCCCCTTTTCATCTCAATGATCCAAGAACCCTGTTATCAAAATGCACCATGCCCATCATCATAATGCTTCAAGGTAATGTCATCACAATGAAATCAAAATGCTCCATGACCTCTGTCATCACAATGCTCCAAACCGTTGTAATCACAATATTCCATAACACTTGTCATCGCAATGCCCCATGACCAATATCATCACCATGCTCCATGACCACTGTGATCACAACACTCCATGACACCTGACAACACAATGATCCGGGACTCTTGTCGTCACAATGCTCCATTCCCTAGTCATCACTCTGCTCCATGACCCCTGTCATCACAATACTCCATGAACGTTTTCAGCCCAATGCTCCATGACCCTTGTCATCACAATTATCCATGCCCTGGTCATCCCAATGCTCCATGACCCCTGTATTCACAATGCTCCGTGATGCTTGTCATCACAGTGCTCCATGACCCCTGCCATCAAAACGTTCCACGGCCTTGTCATCACAAGTCTCCATGACCCTTGTCATCACAATGCCCCAAGACCCATGTAATCAGAATGCTCCATGCGCTTGTCATCAGAAAGCTCCATGACGCATGTCATAAGAATGCACCATGCCCATCATCATAATGCTTCAGGCTATTGTCATCACAATGAAATCAAAATGCTCCATGACCTCTGTCATCACAATGCTCCAAACCCTTGTGATCACAATATTTCATAACACTTGTCATCACAATGCCCCATGACGCTCGTCATCACAATTATCCATGGTCTTCTCATCACAATGCTCCATGACCTTTGTCATCACTATGCTCAGTACACTTGTCATCAAAATGCTCCCTGACACTTGTTGTCTGTATGCTCCTTGAACCCTGTTATGACAAGGCTCCATGCCTTTTTCTTCACAATGATCCATGCCCTTTTCATCACAATGCACCAAGTCCCCTGTAATCACAATGCTCCATGCCCTTGTCATCACAAAACTCAATGACGCATGTCATCACAATGCTCCTTGGCCTTCTCATCACAATGCTCCATGCCCTTGTCATCACAATGTTCCAAAACCCCTGTAATCACAATGCTCCATGCCCCTTTTCATCAGTATGCTCCATGAGACTTGTCATCACAAGGCTCCATGGTTTTCTCATCACAATGCTCCAGGACCGTGTCATCAAAATGCTTCACGACCTTGTCATGAAAATTCTCAAGGGCCCTTGTCATCATAATGGTCCAAGCCCTAGTCATCACAATGCTCCATTATATTTGTCATCACAATCCACCGTTACATTTGGCATCACAATGCTCCATGCCATTGTCATCACAATGGACCATGATATATGTCATCACAATGTTCCCTGACACCTGTCTTCAGAATACTCCATGACCTTCTCATCACAATGCCCCATGCCCTTGTCATCACAATGCACCATGCCCACTGTCATCACAATAATCTATGAAACTTGTCAGACCAATGCTCCATGCCCCTGTCATCACAATGCTCCATGCCCTTGTCATCACAATGCACCACGCCCTTGTCATCAAAATGCTCCATGACCTTTGTCATCACAAAGCTCCATGACCCTTGTCATCACAATGCTCCATGTCATTGTCATCACAATGCTGCATGAACCCTCTCATCACATTGCTGCATGACCTTGTCATCACAAAGCTCCATGACACTTGTCATCACAATGCTCGGTGCGCGCCTCATCACAATGCTCCATGCCCTTGTCATTACAATCCTCCATGACCCATGTATCGCAGTGTACTGTGCCCTTGTCATCACATTGCTCCATGCCCACTCTCAACACAATAATCAATGAAACATTTCAGACCAATGCTCCATTACCTCTGTCATAACAATGCTCCATGACCCCTGCCATCACAATGTTCCACGGTCTTGTCATCACAAGGCTCCATGACACTTCTCATCACAATGCTCCAAGACCCCTGTAATCACAATGCTCCATGCCATTGTCATCACAAAGCTCCATGACGCATTTCATCAGAATACTCCATTGCCTTCTCATCACAATGCTCCGTGCCCTTGTCATCACAATGCTCCAAGACCGCTGTAATCACACTGCTCCATGCCCATTTTCATCTCAATGCTCCATGACCCCTGTCATCTCAAAGCACCATGCCCATAATCATAATGCTTCAGGCTATTGTCATCACAATGAAATCAAAATGCTCCATGACCTCTGTCATCACAATGCCCCAAACCCTTGTGATCACAATGTTCCATAACACTTATCATCACAACACCCCATGACGCTCGTCATCACAATTATCCATGATCTTCTCATCACAATGCTCCATGACCTTTGTCATCACAATGCTCAATACACTTGTCATCACAATGCTCCCTGACAGTTCTCGTCAGTATGCACCTTGAACCTCTCATGACAAGGCTCCATGGCTTTTTCATAACAAAGATCCATGCCCTTTTCATCACAATGCTCCAAGACCCCTGTAATCACAATGCTCCATGCCCTTGTCATCACAAAGCTCCACGACGCATGTCATCAGAATGTTCCATGGCATTCTCATCACAATGCTCCATGCCCTTGTCATCACAATGCTCCAAGACCCCTGTAATCACAATGCTCCATGCCCCTTTTCATCAGTATGCTCCATGAGAATTGTCATCACAAGGCTCCATGGTCTTCTCATTACATTGCTCCAGGACCTTGTCATCACCATGATCCATTCCCTTGTCATCACAATGCTTCATGACCCCTGTCATCACAATACTCCATGAACATTTTCAGCCCAATGCTCCATGACCTCCTCATCACCATGCTCCATGACCACTGTCTTCACAACGCTCCATGACACCTGACAACACAATTATCCGGGACTCTTGTCATCACAATGCTCCATTCCCTAGTCATCACAATGCTCCAAGACCACTGTCATCACAATACTCCATGAACATTTTCAGCCCAGTGCTCCATGACATTCTCATCACAATGCTCCAAGACCAATATCATCAAAATGCTCCATGACCACTGTCATTACAATGCTCCATGACACCTGAGAACACAATGATCCTGGACTCTTGTCATCACAATGCTCCATTTCCTAGTCATCACAATGCTCCATGATCCATGTCATCAAATACTCCATGAACATTTTCAGCCCAATGCTCCATGACACTTGTCATCACGATGATCCATGCACTTGTCATCCCAATGATCCATGATCCCTGTATTCAAAATGCTCTGTGACGCTTGTCTTCACAGTGCTCCATGACACCTGTCATCACAATGCTCCATGCCTTTGTCAGCAAAATGCTACATGACCTTGTCATTACAATGCTCTATGCAATTGTCATCACAATCCTCCATTACCATTGTCATCACAATCCTCCATGAATCTTGGAATCACATTGCTTTATGCCCTTGTCATCACAATGCTCCATGCTCCTTGAAATCAAAATGATCCATGACCTCTGTCATCACAATGCCACAAACCCTTGTGATCACAATATTCCATAAAACTTGTCATCACATTGCTCCATTATGCCTGTCATCACAATACTCCATGCCCATTTCATCACAATGTTCCATGACTTTTGTCATCACAATTCTCAATACACTTGTCATCACAATGCTCCCTGACACTTGTCATCAGAATGCTCCTTGAACCCTGTCACAAAAAGGCTCCATGCCTTTTTCATCACAATGACCCATGACGTTTTCCTCATAATGGTCCATGCCATTGTCATCAAAATACTCCACAAGCTTGTCATCAGAATGCTCATGACCCTTGTCATCACAATTCTCCATGCACTTGTCAGCACAATGCTCCATGACATTGTCATCACAATGGGCCCTTACATATGTCATCACAATGCACCATGATACCTGTCTTCACAATACTGCCTGACCTGGTCATCACAATGCTCCATGCCCTTGTCATCGCAATGCGCCATTCCAACTGTCATCGCAATAATCCATGAAACTTATTAAACCAATGCTCCATGCCCTTGTCATCACAATGCTCCATGCCCTTGTTATCACAATGCTCCATGACCCCTGTCATCACAATGCTCCGTGACTCCAGTCATCACAATGCTTCATGACCTTTGTCATCACAGTGGTCCATGCCATGGTCATCAACAGTCTCTGTGACATTTTTAACCACAATGCTCCATGAAGTTTTCATCACAATGCTCTTTGACCCTTTTCATCTCAATGCTCTATGCATTTCTCAGCACAATGCTCCATGACCCTTGTCATGACAGTGCTCCATGCGCTTGTCAGCACAATGCTCCATGACCCATGTCATCACAATGCGCCATGTGCTTGTCATCACAGTGCTCCACAATCTTGTGATCACAATGCTCCATAAACCTTGTCATCACAATGCTCCATGCACATCTCATCAAAATGCTCTCTCACCAATGATATCACAATGTTACATCACTATTCATCACAGTACTCCCTCACCGCTGTCATCACAATGTTCCATGACTCCTGTCACCACAATGCTACATGCACTTATCATCACAATGTTCGATGACCCCGACATCACAATGTTCCATAACCCCTGTCATCAAAATGTTCCATGACCCTTTTCAACAAATTGCTCCATGACGCTGTCATCACAATGCTCCCGGCCCTTCTCATCACAATGCACCACGCCCTTGTCATCAAAATGCTCCATGACCTTTGTCATCACAAAGCTCCATGACCCTTGGCATCACAATGCCGCATGCCATTTTCATCACAATGCTCTACGAACCCTCTCATCACATTGTTCCATGCAATTGTCAGCCAAAAGCTCCATGACGCTTGTCATCACACTGCTCGATGCCCTTCTCATCACAATGTTCCATGCCCTTGTCATTACAATCCTCCATGACCCATGTATCACTGTGTTCCGTGCCCTTGTCTTCACAATGCTGCATGACCACTCTCATCACAATAATCCATGAAACTTTTCAGACCAATGCTCCATGCCCTTGTCATCACAATGCTCCATTACCCCTGTCATAACAATGATCCATGACCCCTGCCATCACAATGTTCCACGGCCTTGTCATCACAAGTCTCCATGACACTTGTCATCACAATGCCCCAAGACCCCTGCAATCACAATGGTCCATGCCCTTGTCATCACAAAACTCCATGACGCATGTCATCAGAATGCTCCATGGCCTTCTCATCACAATGCTCCATGCCCTTGCCAACACAATGCTCCATTACCCCTGTCATAACAATGCTCCATGACCCCTGCCATCACGATGTTCCATGGACTTGTGATCACAAGGCTCCATGACCCTTCTCATCACAATGCTCCAAGACCCCTGTAATCACAATGCTCCATGCCCCTTTTCATCTCAATGATCCATGAACCTTGGCATCACAATGCACCATGCCTATCATCATAATGCTTCATGCTATTGTCATCACAATGAAATCAAAATTCTCTATGATCTTTGTCATCACAATGCTCAATACACTTGTCATCAAAATGCTCCCTGACAGTTGTTGTCTGTATGCTCCTTGAACCCTGTCATGACAAGGCTCCATGCCTTTTTCTTCACAATGATCCATGCCCTTTTCATCACAATGCTCTATGCCATCGTCATCACAATACTCCACAAGCTTGTCATCAGAATGCTCCATGACCCTTCTCATTACAGTGCTCCATGATGCTCGTCATCACAATTATCCATTGTCTTCTCATCACAAAGCTCCACGCCCTTGTCATCCAAATGCTCCATGACCCTTGTCGTCACAGTGCTCCATGACCACTGTCATCACAATGCTCCATGACCCCTGTCATCACAAAGCTCCATAACCCTTGTCATTACAGTGCTCCATGACACTCGTCATCAAAATTATCCATGGTCTTCTCATCACAGTGTTCCACGGTCTTGCCATCACTGTGCTCCTTGCCCTGGGCATCACAATGCTCTATGTCCCCAGTCATCACAATGCTCCATACTCCTTGTAATTACAGTGCTCCATGACGCTCGTCTTCACAATTATCCATGGTCTTCTCATCACAATGCTCCACGCCCTTGTCATCAAAATGCTCCATGACCCTTATCATCTCAATGCTTCATGACCACTATCATCACAATGCTCCATGACCCCTTTCATCACAATGCTCCATGCCACTGTCATCACAATGGTCCATGAACCCTCTCATCACATTGTTCCATGCAATTGTCATCCAAAAGCTCCATGACGCTTGTCATCACACTGCTCGATGCCCTTCTCATCACAATGCTCCATGCCCTTGTCATTGCAATCCTCCATGACACATGTATCACTGTGTTCTGTGCCCTTGTCATCACAATGCCTCATGCCCACTCTCATCACAATAATCCATGAAACTTTTCAGACCAATGCTCCATGCCCTTGTCATCACAATGCCCCCTTACCCCTGTCATAACAATGCTCCATGACCCCTGCCTTCACAATGTTCCACGGACTTGTCATCACAAGGCTCCATGACCCTTGTCATCACAATGTTCCAAGACCCCTGTAATCACAATGCTCCATGCCCCTTTTCATCTCAATGCTCCATGAACCCTGTCATCACAATGCACCATGCCCATCATCATAATGCTTCATGCTATCGTCATCAAAATGAAATCAAAATTCTCCATGACCTCTGTCATCACAATGCTCCAAACCCTTGTGATCACAATCTTCCATAACACTTGTCATCACAACGCCTCATGACGCTGGTCATCACAATTATCCATGGACTTCTCATCCCAATGCTCCATGACCTTTGTCATCACAATTCTCAATACACTTGTCATTACAATTTTCCCTGACACTTGTCGTCAGTATGCTCTTTGAACCCTGTCTTGACAAGTCTCCATGCCTTTTTCATCACAATAATCCATGCCCTGTTCATCACAATGCTCCATGCCATTGTCATCACAACACTCCACATGCTTGTCATCAGAATGCTCCGTGACCCTTGTCATCACAATGATCCATGACCCCTGTCATCACAATGCTCCATGACACCTGTCATCACATTGCTCCATGCCCCCTGTTATTACAGTGCTCCATGATGCTCGTCATCACAATTATCCATGGTCTTCTCATCACAGTTCTACACGGTATTGCCATCACAATGCTCCATGCCCTGGTCATCACAATGCTCCATGGCCCTTCTCCTCACAGTTCTGCACGTCCTTGTCATCACAAAGCTCCATGACAGTTCTCATCACAATGTTAAATGCTCCTGTCATCACAATTCTCCATGCACTTGTCATCCCAATGCCCCATGAACCCTGTCATAGCAAGCTCCAAGCCTTTGTCATCACAATGCTTCACGACCTTTTCATCAAAATTCTCAATGCCCGTTGCCATCACAATGCTCCCTGTCCTTGTCATCAAAATGCTCCATTACCTTTGTCATCACAATCCTCCATAACACTTGACATCACAATGCTCCATGACAATGTCATCGCAATGGACCATGAAATATGTCATCACAATGCTCCCTGACACCTGTCTTCACAATATTCCATGACCTTGTCTTCACAATGCTCCATGCCCTGGTCATCACAATGTGCCATGCCCACTGTCAACACAATTATCCATGAAATTTGTCAGACTAGTTCTCCATGACCCTGTCATCACAAAGCTCCATGTCCATGTCATCACAATGCTCAATGACCCCAGTCATCACAATGCTCCGTGAGTCCAGTCATCACAAGGCTTCATGACTTGTGTCATCACAATGGTCCATGCCCTCATCATCACAAAGCTCTGTGAACTTTGTCACCACAATGCTCCATGAACTTTTCATCACAATGCTCTGTGACACTTGTCATCACAATCCTCCGTGCCTATGTCAACTCAATGCTCCATGATCCTTGTCATCACAATGCTCCATGCGCTTGTCAGCACAGTGCTCCATGACCCATGTCATCAAAATGTGCCATGCGCTTGTCATCACAATGCTCCACAACCTTGTCATCACAATGCTCCATAAACCTTGTCATCACAATGCTCCATGCACTTCTTATCAAAATGCTCTCTCACCACTGATATCAGTATGTTCCCTCACGAGTCATCACAATACACCCACTCTCCTGTCATCACAATGTTCCATAACCCATGTCATGAAAATGTTCCATGACACTGACATCTCTATGTTCCATAACCCCTGTCATCAAAATGTTCCATGACACTTTTCATCAAATTGCTCCATGACCCTGTCTTCACAATGCGCCCTGCCCTTCACAACAGAATGAACCACACCCTTGTCATCGAAATGCTCCATGACCTTTGTCATCACAAAGCACCATCACCCTTGACATCACAATGCTGCATGCCATTGTCATCACAATGCTCCATGAACCCGCTCATCACATTGTTCCATGCCCTTGTCATCACAGGCTCCATGATGCTTTTCATCACAATGCTCGATGCCATTCTTATCACAATGCTCCGTGCGCTTGTCATTACAATCCTCCATGACCCATGTATCACAGTGTTCCATGCCCTTGTCATCACAATGCTCCTTGCCCCCTCTCATCACAATAATCCATGAAACTTTTCAGACCAATGCTCCATGCCCTTGTCATCACAATGCTCCATTACCCCTGTCATAACAATGCTCCATGACCCCTGCCATCACAATGATCCACAGGCTTGTCATCACAAGGCTCCATGACCCTTTTCATCTCTATGCCCCAAGACCCCTGTAATCACAATGGTCCATGCCCTTGTCATCACAAAGCTCCATGACGCATGTCATCAGAATGCTCCATGGCCTTCTCATTCATGATGATCCATGCCCTTGTCATCACAATGCTGGAAGACCCCTGTAATCACAATGATCCATGCCCCTTTTCATCTCAATGCTCCATGAAACCTGTCATCACAGTGCACCATGCCCATCATCATAATGCTTCTGGCTATTGTCATCACAATAAAATCAAAATGCTCCATGAACTCTGTCATCACAATGCTCCAAATCATTGTGATCGAAATGTTCTAAAACACTTATCATCACAATGCCCCATGACGCTCCTCATCACAATTATCCATGGTCTTCTCATCACAATGCTCCATGACCTTTGTCATCACAAAGCTCCATTATGCTTGTCAGCAGAATGCTCCATGGCCTTCTTATCCCAATTCTCCATGCCCTTGTCATCACAATGCTCCAAGACCCCTGTAATCACAATGCTCTATTCCCCTTTTAATCAGAATGCTCCATGAGAATGGTCATCACAAGGCTTCCTGGTCTTCTCATCACAATGCTTCAGTACCTTGTCATCACAATGCTCCATGACCCCTGTCATCACAATGCTCCATGACCACATTCATCACAACGCTCCATGAACCCTGACAACACAATGATCCGGGATTCTTGTCATCAAAATGTTCCATGACCCTTGTCATCACAATGATACATGCCCTTGTCATCCCAATGCTCCATGACCCCTGTAATCACAATGCTCCGTGACGCTTGTCATCACAGTGCTCCATGAACCTTGTGAACACAATGCTCTTTGCCTTTGTCAGCAAAATGCTACATAATCTTGTCATCACAATGCTCCATGCGCTTGTCATCACAATCCTCCATGACCTGTGGGATCACATTGCTTTATGCCCTTGTCATCTCTCTCTTGCCCTTCTGGTATTTACAGATATTCGGATATCCCTTTTGACCGGTGGGAAGTGACAATTCTTTGTAGTGTGGATTTGCATTGCGTGCTTGCTTGATTGTCCAAAAAGGGCATATGCGTTTTCTCCTGAATATATTCAGGATAAAAGGCATATGCCCTTTTTGGCCAAGTGCATCACTGTCCAAGTTGTGATGCTTTTCCTGTGCTGTAGAGGTGATTCCAATGTACTTCTTGAAATATGTTGTGGTCAATTCTGCCTCATTTTCAAGTCCCCTTCATTGCCTTCCCTCAACAGAATTTTGGAAAAGAGTAGTCCTTTATAACTGCAGGTTTGTGAATTGCTGTGCCCCTGAGCTCCAATTTTCAAATCCCATTTTGTGAGCTGGCCGCAAATCCTCAATTTTGCTTCAGGACCTATACTGGTTCCAGGGATGGCTATATTGGTTCCCTGCGGGTGGCTGAGGCTTTGGTTAATTCTTCTTCCTGACGGGAATTTAGAATGACATGTGCCCGTCCAAATGCCTACATCTACTCTCTGATTGGTTCTCCCTCTTCCCTTTCATCCTCTGCACAATTAGCAAACTGTGCAAACCAGGAGGTTATAGGGGCTGACGCTCCTAAGCTGGGAGATTGATAGTAAAGCAGTTGGAATGCCAAACAGGAGCACAGGGAGAGGAAAAATTAGAAGAGTTTTAGAAACCTTTCGCCATCACAGGGTGTCCATTCTCTAGGTTTCCCATACATGTTATAACTGTAGTGATATTCCCTTCTACCTGGAGATTTGGGACCCATGGAATGGTGGCATGCATTAGTACTTTAAAGGGTCTGCATTTTCTCTCCCAATCTCACCAGTCCTCTCAGTCCCAAGTGTCCAATCTTATATCTCATCTAGCTGTCTTTGCAGATAGGGTCATTCCATGTTTCATCAGAACCCCTGAAGGAATTGTGTAAGAATTTCGCTGTTTTTTGGTTTTGTTTTTGAAATTCATTTTTATAATGGGGTTGAGCTGATTTTCACTGACGTGTTTATGCTGGTCTAGACACAATTGATTCCCTTACGGAGACATATCAATACATAGGTTTTAAGATTCTTACTAGTCAGATATATTCCTCTGCGGGGAAGAGGGGTGTTGAGTCCCATTCACTGAGGAAGGTGTAGGTCTTGTCTATTCTGTATTTGGTTTATGGAATGGTACCTGTGCTAATATCAAACTCTGGTTTTATGCATCACCCCACCTCTCCTTTCCCGTGAAGCAGACATAAGAGTGTTCTTCTAAATGTGAGACACTGTTCTCTTTCCTAATTCAGTTCATGTGTTGTGATATTGACATTCCCTCTATCAGTGTTATCTTATGATAAGATTCTTTTTCTGTGTGACTAATTTCCCTTAGAATCATCATACCAAAATCCGCTCATTATGCTGCTACTGGCCTTATATACATTGATTTCCCGTCTGAGTGATATTCCGTTGTTCAAAATTACCACAAGTTCTTTATGCATTTCTCTTTTTCCTGGGATATTTTAGGTGTACCAAAGTTGAGGTTCTTGTATGCAGAGCAGCCCTAACCTTTGGGGTGCCTGTGTCTTATTGATATTTAGTCTTCCCAAGTTATATGCCCATGACTTGAAGTCCCCTTTCCTCGGGGGCTTTGTATTTTAGATGTTTTAGGAAACAGCATACACTTCTTCAGAGTGGCTCTTGGATATTTATACTCCACCCATCAGCGTGACTAGGCTCCCTGTTTTCCATGGCCTCTTCTGCATTTCTGGTTTGTACACATTTTTTGGATGGCCTTTCTGAGCAGTGGAAATTGAGACTTCTTTGTTGTGCGGATTTGCATTTCCCTCTTGCTTGGTTGGCCAAAAACTCTGTATGTGTTTTTTTTCCTGAAGATATTCACGAAAAAAACGCATACACCCTTTTGCCCAACTGCATCATTTTAGAAATTCTGCTGCTTTTCATATGCTTTAAATGTGAGTACAATCTACCTTTTGAAATCTGTTTCCTGCAATTCTGCCTCTCATTCACATTCTCTTCGTTGCCTTACCTGAATATATTTTTGGACGTTGGTTATCATTTATATCTTTGCAGGTCTTTGAATTGTCTGCTCCTGAGTTCCATTTTGCAACTCGCATTTTTTGTGAGCTGGCCGCCAAACCATTGGATTGCTTCCGGCCCTATTCTGGTTCTGGGGAAGCAGGCTGAGCCTTTGGTTAATTCTTCTTCCTAATGGGAAATTAGAGTGACATGTGCCTGTGAAAACTCCTATAGCTAATCTCTCATTGGTTCCCCCTCTTCCCATTTATCCTCTGCACAAATTGCAAACTGTGTGAAACAGGAGATTAAAGGTGCTGATTCTCCAAGTGGGGAGATTGTTAGTAATGCGGCTGGAATGGCGAACCCCAGCACCAGGAGATCAAAAATGAGGTGCATTTTAGACACCTTTCCTGAGCACATGGTGTACGTTCATCTCGGTTTCCCAGGCATGTTTTCGCTGTCAGAAGATTCCCTTGAACCTGCAGATTTGGGACCCTTGGAATGGGTACCAGGCAGTATTACTTTAAAAGGTCTGCATTTCCTCACCCAGCCTCTCTAACATCCCTTAGCGTGCATAGCTTCCAGCCTTATATATCATCCTGCTGCGGGTCTACATGTGTTCAATCCATGTTACATCGTAGCCCTTCAACAAAAGTTGTAAGAATTTTTGTCTGTCTCACTGTTTTTATAAATATTTTAAAATTTATTTTTATATTGGTTACAGCTGATTTTCAAAGCTCTGTTTTTTGCTGCTGTACATCCAGTTGATTCATGTACTGTGAGACAACAATAAATTCTTTTTCAGATGCTTACCAGTCATATGTATTATTTTCCAGTGACTTGAGTGGGCTGAGTGCAGTTCTTTGAGGTACCGTGTAGGCCTTGTCAGTTATTCAATTTGGTACTTGGAATGGTATCTTTGCTAATTTCAACCTCCTGGATAATACCTCACCATTCCCCACCTTTCCCATTTAGCAGCCTTATGTCTATTTTCTACATATTTGACTATGTTTCTGTTTTGTAGTTTATTTCATGTGTAGCCATTTTTGATTCCACCTTTAAGTGACATCTTATGATATGTGTCTTTTTCTTTCTGACATATGTCACTTAGAATGATCGTATGTAACTCCTCCAGAGTTGTTACAACTGGCCTTATTTCATTGATTTCTGGATGAGTAATATTCCACTCTACATAAGTACCCCATCTCTTTTATCCATTTTATCCTTCCAGGGACATTTAGGTTATATCCAAGTCGAGGCCCTTTTTAACAGAGAGGTGGTAAACGTTGGGGTGCCTGTTTTCTGTTGATTTTTGTTTTTCCCAAGGTATACGCCCATGAGTGCAAGTGCCCTATGCTCTGTAGCTCATTTTTTAGATGTTTTAGCAAACACAATACACTTCTCCAGAGTGGCCGTTGGCAAATTACATTTCCTCTATCAGCCTCACAGGGCTCCCTTTTCTCCTCGCCCTGTCCTGCATTTCTGGTGTTTACACTTTATGTGGATGGTCATTCTGACTGATGTGAAGTGATACATTTTGTAGTATTGATTTCCAGTGTCCACCTGTTTGGTTGGATAAAAAGTGTGTATGGCCTTTACTTGAATATATTCAGAAAAAATGCATACACCCTTTTTGGCCAACTGCATCATTGGCGATGTTCAGCCCCTTTTCTTGTGCTTTAATGGGGAGTCCTTTCTACCTCTTCAAATCTGTTTCCTGCCACTCTCCCTTGCTAACAAGTCCTTTTCTGTGACTTACCTCAAGACATTTTCTGATGATAGATATTTTCAACTCTGCAGTTTCATGAGTTTTAGTGCCCCTGAGTTCCATTTTTCAACTTGTGTTTTTGGAAACTGGACACAAAACAGCGGGATTTCCTCTAGCCCTATTCTGTTTCCGTGGGCAATTCTAGCCTTTGATGAATTTGTGTTCCGGATTGGAAATTAGAGTGGCATGTGCCTGTCCGAACACCTAAGACTTGTCTCTAAGTTTTTCTCATCCTTCTGCTTCATCCTCTGGACAAATTCCAAACTGTGTGCAACAGGATGTTGACGGTGCTGATATCCCCAAGTGAGGAGATTGTTAGGAAAGATGCTGGGGGGGTGAACCCGAGCACCAGGCGATGAGGAGATGAGGTGCCTTTTCCAAACTCTTTCCGATCAAACGGTGTACCATCCTCTAGGTGTGACAGGCATGTTTTAGCTGTAGGAAGGGTCCCGTGCATGTAAGGAGAACACCAGGGATTTTTCCAAATCAGTGCCTCCCCGGACCCCAAACTGGGGAATTTTTAAGCTACGGCTACACGTATGTCCATTAAGGGCCTTGGGAAATAGGCAGAGCCCAAACTTTAGATGATTGAAATCTTCAGGGTCAGAAGCGCTCACCATCGGCCTTGCTTAGGTTACATTTTATCTGTCATTGATAGAAGATGTCAATAAAAATATCTATTCTTTTTCAGATTATTTCCCCTTATAGGTTATTGCAAAATATTCAGTGTAGTTCCCTGTGCTATACAGTAGTTCCTTGTTGATGATCTATTTTATACATAGCAGTGTGTGTGTGTTAATCCCAAACTGTTAATTTATCCCTTCTCCTACCTTTCCCCTTTGGTAATAATAAATTATAAGATTTTATACTTCTCAGAAATGGGGGAGCTGAAAGAGAGGTACCATTTTCAATGGAAAAACATTCAAAACAAGATTGAAGCTTCAGCCAAGAGTATTCGATGTACATCCATGGAAATAAATCACTTCATTTCTCTAATGTTGACCTGACAAATAAGACAGACGTCTTCACTGAACTTGCTTATAGGAAAGTGATGGAAATATCAAATGTAAGTCTTAGAAACATCTTCTTTTACCCGAGCATTATACACTGCTCTATGTTAACTACAGTTTGGCTCACACATCTGTTCATTGAAGTTACAATGTTCTCAATTTCTGTTACTGATCCTCCAGAGTGGACCCCAACAGGAGTCCCCGTGCCCAGTGTCATTGGAGCCAACAGATCAAGACTGAGTTTGGTTCAGAAGCAAAGGAAACATTATTTTGAAAACAGAATGGAGAGCTGAGAGCGTGCACTCCCCCACGGGCTGTGGGCTGGGCTGCTGTGTACGGATCCCGGCAGCGTCAGTGGGAGGGAGGGGATGGAGCTCTCGAGGGCTGGGTTGGCTGCAGCTCAGGCTCTATGCCGCGGAGTCTGCATGGGACCCCGCTAGCTGAGGTGTCGACCCAGCCATTCTGCACTAGGAAATCGGGTCTGAAGTGCCGGGTGTGGGACCTCTGCATGAGGAACCCTAGGAGCACGTGAAATTAGACAAAGCACAAAGGAAAAACAGGTTAGACTTTATTTTATTGCCCAGATTCTCTTTTTATCTCCCAGGAATTTTTAATGAACGTTGCGGGAGACGAACACCTCCTCTGCTTTTTGTTCCGTTCCTCATTCTTGGGGTGCTGAGGGTGCAGACCCCTCTTTTGTAACTGCTTCATGCTGTGGTGGGAGCCCTGATACATGGGGGAGGGGCCAAACGTCTCCCCACCAGCCTTCAGGTGAGGTTGATTGTCCCAAGGCCTCCTGCCTCACTTCTCATCTGCCTGAGCACCAGCATTGGAAGTGTTACAGATTCTAATGACCTTTCAGGGTCCAGGAAAGAGATGCGCAGAGATGCTGCGGTGGCAGGTTTCACCCCACCGCACATTTGTTTGGCGACCTTAGGCTGACGGTTTTTGCCAGCCTAGATGCTCTGACCAGTAGTCTGTGCTTTCTTTAATTAGGTCCCTGAATTAATGTACAAACAGCACCATGTGTCAGAGCCCTGCCCGCTCAACTCCCAGACAGTCCAGGGTCAGTGGTGATCCAGGACCATGACGTCCACTGAGTCAACGGCCTTTAGAAGTAGCCAGCAGTCCAGCCGGTCATATTGGCCACCATCACCGCGGTGTCTGTAGGGTTTTCTATGGTGAAAGCGTGATATACATTTCCCCCGCCAAGCTTATTAGCTCCCCTCTGGGTGCAGTAAGTCCTGCAAGCAGTAGTCTGCTCTTTCGGGTCACAGTCTTGTTGTTTTCTGAGAGAAACTCCAGGTCAAGTGATGGTCACACGAGTCATCTTGGGGGCCCGTTGCCCCCGTTTGTCTCTCTGGAGGTTGGAGTTGGAGGGCCTCCTCACTCGAGGTCAGTGTGTCCACAGAGCGACCCCTGCAACTTCACGGCATGATGGGTGGTTAGGATCACCCCGTGGGGTCCTTTTCCCTTAGGAGGGAGCTGGCCTTGTGGGCTGCTGATTTCCAGCTTATTAGATACCCCAGTATCCTGGCCTGATGAGTCGGTGGGCAAAGCCCTTGGTGACCATAGTTTATCATACCTGAAGGGCATTCTTGTGTTGCTCCATTTCAAGTGGTCCCAGTTTTTGCACTAAGGCTCCAAGGGCGATTAACCTTTGACCGGGTATGTAAAGGTCAAAGGGTTTAGCTAAATTAGGGAGTTCCTGGGCAAGGGTCTGAATTGACTGCTCTTTCCATTCTTGAAAGGCTGCTTCTGGATTCTATTCAAAAGGATCATCATCTTTTTGTGTCAGTGTTTCATGTAGAGGCCCAGCTATTAGACTGTAGTTAGGGATCCAGATGCAGAAAACCTTGGCCTCCCCAGGAACCCGTAAGCTGTCTTCTAGTTTTAGAAGTGGTAAGGCTGCAAATGGCTTCTTCCCTATCCTGGGATGCGTTTCTCCAAATATCTGTGAGAATGAAGCCCAGGCTTGTCACCTTAGCCTGGGATATTTGAGCCTTTTTCTTGGACACCTTCTATCCTTTCTTGGCTAGGTAGTTCACAGGCGTCTTTAGTAGGCCTGGCGATCAGAATGTCATCTGCATATTGAAGGAGGGTTCCCTTTTACAGAGGTAGAACTTTTAGGTCTTTAGAGGACATTTCCCCAATAATGGTGTGAGGATTTTTGAACAATTGGGGTAGGACGGCCCAGCATTATTTCTTTTGGTGCATGTTGTGTCCTTCCACTCACAAGCCAAAAATTCTTGTGACTCTGAGATGAATGGAATACAGAAGAAGGCATCATTGACGTCTAATACAGAATGCCATGGCCTGGTGGATGGTAGAATGACCAGCAGGGTGTAAGAAATAGGAGCTACTGGATGTATATCCTCAGTGGCTTCACTGACTGTCCTGATATCCTTTACCAGGTCTCCAGCAGCCCATGGGGCTCTCGTGGCCAGGCCAATCCCAGGATATGGAGCTCACCTGGGCTGCACCCCCCACCACACAGCCCACGAGGCTCTCGTGGTCAGGTCCCTTCCAGGCTATGGAGCTCACATGTGCAGCTACCCAGCAGCCTATGGGGCTCTCATAGTCAGGCCCTTCCCAGGATACGGAGCTCCCCTGGGCAGGTACCCCAGCAGGGCTGGATACACAGGAACTGTGCACATAGCCCACCTTGCAGAGAACCCCCAGCTCACCTGTTGCTCACAGCTGACACAGAACACCTCAGAGCAGGACTTGAACTAAGAAACAGCAGCTCTGACAGGTCTGTGACCCTGGCTGTCACTCTGTGCAGCCTCTCCCTGCCTAGTCTTCCAGACACTTCCACTGCAGCCAGGGCATCAGGCCTCTGTCTCCACCCACCATCACTCCTCTCCCTGACTCCTGGGTTCCTCTCATTAGGATAGGGTCTTCTTGAAGTTGTTTTCCACTCATGGACCAGATAAAATGATAAGAAAACAAGCCGCAGCTGCAGCCCCTTGTCTAGCCTGACTCTCAAGAGCCCACACCTGTTCCTTGGGCCTGGCCCGATTAGCAAGGTTCATTTTCTGCAACTGTGAGCCCCTGAGGAGTGAGGATTGGCTGATTTGGGCAGCCTGACACTGCCTGCCAGCCCTCCACAGGTGTGCCTGGTTTGAGGTCAATATAAATACCTCTCCAGTCAGCAAGAGCCCCTGTAGCTGTGCCTGACGCCATATTCTCTGCCCCATCAACAGTGTCGGGGCTGGGGTGGTGGGAGGGAGTGAGGGGCCGTGGCTTTGTGGGTGGCCCAGTGTGAGTGGGGCTCTGCTGGACTTTCTGCAGGAGTTGCCAGGCTGCCACCTGCTAAAGAAGAGGATGTGTCACCCATACCTGCTGCTGGAATTTCTCCCCAAGCAGAGGTGAGGAAATAAAAATGCAGTGGGGGCCATGGCAAGAGGGGTATCTCAGGCAGGGAAATGGAAAGCTTCCAGAAGAGCATCTGGGGCCAGGACCATCCTGGCTGGCCTGCAGGCACCAAGTCGGCCTGCGTGCTGTCACTGGTGTGGCTCCACAGCCCTTCCTCTAGGCTTGCAAGTTCTTGTACATATTCAGGTGTTTTACCTGGAAAGGGTGGGCAGAGTTCAGCTGCAGCAGGACTGGGGCTCAGCTCACATTTACTCACAGACGCCTCGACACAGTCCCCCAGCTTTGCAAAGAGGATGCTCCTTGTGTGGGGGAGCGCTGCTGACTGCATGGGAGACGATTTCCCACCTCTGACCAACTTAAGAAATTTTTACCACTGGAGCAAGTGCCCTGATACGATTTTCCTCTGTATAACTGGTGGGTTCTGTTTTTTCTTTTTTTTTCTTTTTTTTCTTTTTGGTTGAAGGTAGATTTTATTTATTCCTTTTTTTTTTTAATTTGGAGATATAAACATGGAAATAATGCATTAATATAAAGATGTCTATGTGAAGGGAAAAACATTTTTTCTGTTTTATTTTATTAAATGTTATTTATTTATTTTTAATTTTTTAAAATTTATTTATTTCTTTTATACAGCAGGTTCTTATTGGATATCTATTTTATACATATAAGTGTGCACATGTGAATCCCAGTCTCCCAATTCATCCCACCACCACCCTCACATGGCGTTCCCCCCTTGGTGTCCATATGTTTGTTCTCTACATCTGTGTCTCTATCTCTGCCCTGCAAACCGGTTCATCTGTACCATTTTTCTAGGTTCCACATATATGCATTAATATACAATATTTGTTTTTCTCTTTCTGACTTATTTCACTCTGTATGACAGTCTCTAGACCCATCAAGGTCTCTACAAATGACCCAATTTCATTCCTATGTATGGCTGAGTAATATTCCATTGTATATATGTACCACATCTTTATCCATTCGTCTGTCTGTGGGCACTTAGGTTGCTTTCATTACCTGGCTATTGTAAATAGTGCTGCAATGAACATTGTGGTGAATGGGTCTTTTGATTTATGGTTTTCTCTGGGTATATGCCCAGTAGTGGGATTGCTGGATCATATGGTAATTCTATTTTTAGTTTTTCAAGGAACCTCCATACTGTTCTCCATAGAGACTGTATGGATTTACATTCCCAACAATAGTGGAAGAAGGTTCCTTTTCTCCACAGCCTCTCCAGCATTTGTTGTTTGTAGATTTTCTGATGATGCCCATTCTAACAGGTGTGACGTGATACCTCATTGTAGTTTCGATTTCCATTTCTCTAATAATTAGTGATGCTGAGCAGATTTTCATGTGCGTACTGGCCATCTCTATGTCTTCTTGGAAGAAATGTCTATTTAGATCTTCTTCCATTTTTGTATTGGGTTGTTTGTTTTATTAATATTGAGCTGCATGAGCTGTTCATATATATTGGAGATTCATCATTTGTCCATTGATTCGTTTGCAAATATTTTCTGCCATTCTGAGGGTTGTCTTTTCGTCTTGTTTGTAGTTTCCTTTGCTTTGCAAAAGCTTTTATGTTTCATTAGGTCCCATCTGTTTAGTTTTCTTTTTTATTTCATTACTATAGGAGGTGGATCAAAAAAGATCTTGCTGTGATTTACGTCAGAGTATCCTCCGTAAGTTTTCCTCTCAGAGTTTTAAACTGTCCGGTCTTATATTAAGGTCTCTAATCCATTTTGAATATATTTTTATGTATGGTGTTGGGGAGTGCTCTAATTTCATTCTTTTACATGTAGCTGTCCATATTTCCCAGCACCAATGATTGAAGAGACTGTCTTATCTCCATTGTATAGTCTTGCCTCCTTTGTCATAGATTAGTTGACCATAGGTGTGTAGGTTTATCCCTGGGCTTTTTTTTTTTTTCCTTTTACACGTTTATTGGAGTATACTTGTTTTTCAATGGAGTGTTAGTTTCTGCTGTATAACAAAGTGAATCAGCTATACATATACAAATATCACCAGATCCCCTCCCTCTTGCATCTCCCTCCCACACTCCATATCCCACCCCTTTATGTGGTCACAAAGCACTGAGCTGATCTCCCTGTTCTATGTGGCTGCTTCCCAGTAGCTATCGGTGTTACATTTGGTAATGTATTTATGTCCATGCCACTCTGTCACTTCGTCCCAGCTTACCCATCCCCCTTCCGGTGTCCTCAAGTTCTTTCTCTACGTCTGTGTCCTTAATCCTGTCCTGCCACTAGGTTCTTCAAAATATTTTTTTTTTCTTCATTAGATTCCGTATATCTCTGTTAACATACAGTATTTGTTTTTCCCTTTCTGACTTACTTCACTGTGTAGGACAGATTCTAAGTTCATCCACCTCAGTACAAATAACTCAGTTTTGCTTCTTTTTATGGCTGAGTAATATTCCATCGTATATATGTGCCAGATCTTCTTTATCCATTCATCTGTCGATGGACACTTAGGTTGCTTCCATGTCCTGGCTATTGTAAATAGAGCTGCAATGAACATTTTTGTACATAACTCTTTTTGAATTATGGTTTTTGCAAGGCAAATGCCCGGTAGTTGGATTGTTGTGTCGTATGGTACTTCTATTGTTAGTTATTTAAAGAAACCTCTGTACTGTTCTCCCTAGGGCCCATATCAATTTACATTCCCACCCACAGTGCAAGTGTGTTCCCTTTTCTCCAATAAAGGCCTCTCCAGCATTCATTGTTTTGTAGATTTTTTTGATGATTGCCACTCTGACTGCTGTGCGGTGATACCTCACGGTAGTTTTGATTTGCATTTCTCTAATGATTAGTGATGTTCAGCATCTTTTCATGTGTTTCTTGGTAATCTGTATATCTTCTTTGGAGAAATGTCTATTTAGGTCTTCTGCCCGTTTTTGGATTGGGTTGTTTGTTTTTGTGATATTGAGCTACATGAGGTGCTTGTAAAGTTTGGAGATTAATCCTTTGTCAATTGCTTCATTTGAAAATATTTTCTCCCATTCTGAGGGTTGTTTTTGCATCTTGTTTATGTTTTCCTGTACTGTGTAAACACTTTTAAGTTTCATTAGGTCCCATTTGTTGTTTTCTGTTTTTATTTCCATTTCTCTCGGAGGTGAGTCAAAAAGGATCTTGCTGTGATTTATGTCATAGAGTGTTCTGCCTATGGTTTCCTCTAAGTGTTTTATAGTGTCTGGTCTTATATTTAGATCTCTAATCAATTTGGAGTTTATTTTTGTGTATGGTGTTATGGAGTGTTCTAATTTCATTCTTTTATGTGTAGGGGTCCAGTTTTCCCAGCACCAATTACTGAAGAGACTGTCTTTTCCCCATTGTATATCCTTAGCTCCTTTGTCATAGATGAGATAGCCATAGGTATGTAGGTTTATCTCTGGGCTTTCTGTGCTGTTCCATTGATCTGTGGTTATGCCAATCTACATACACTTGATTCCATTATGGAGACATATAAATACATAGGTTTCAAGATTATTACCAGTCAGATATATTCCCCTTCAGTGAATAGGGTGTTTTGTGTCCAGTTCATTGAGAAAGGAGTAGGTCTTGTCTATTACATATTTGGTATATGGAATGGTATCTGTGCTAATTTCAAACTCTGCTTTTACACATCACCCCATGTCACCTTTCCCCTTAAGGAGGCAGAAGTGTGTTTTCTAAATGTGTAACTCTGTTCTCTTTTGAAATTCAGTTCATGTGTAGCCATGTTTACATTCCCTCTATAAGTGACATATTACAATATGTTTCTTTTTCTTTGTGGCTCATTTCACTTAGCATCATCGTACCTAAAGCCACTCATTATGCTGCTATTGGCCTTGTGACATTGATTTTATGTCTGAGTGACATTCCATTGTACATAAGTACCACAACATCTATATCCATTTTTTCCTTTCCTGGGATATTTAAAGTGTACTGAAGTCAAGGTTCTTGTAAACAGAGCAGCCCTAAACTTTGGGCTGGCTGTGTGTTGTGGATTTTTAGTTTTCCCAAAATACACGCCCATGAGTGGAAGTGTGCTATGCTCTGTAGCTCTGTTTTAGAAAACAACATACAGTTCTCCAGAGAGGCTGTTGGCAATTTACATCCTGTCCATCGGCGTAACCAGGCTCCCTTTTCTCCATGGCCTGTCCTGCATTTGTGGTTTTTACACTATTTGTGGATGGCCCTTTTGACTGGAGGTAAGGGACACTTCTATGTAGTGTGGATTTGCAATGTCTGATGGCTTGCTTGGCCAAAAAGGGCGTATGCATTTTTTCCCGAATATATTCAAGAAAATACACATACTCCCTTTTCGGCCAAGGGCAACATTGTTGAAGTTCTGTCGCTTTTCATGTGCTTTAAAGACGACTCCAATGTACCTCTTGAAATCTGTTTCCTTCAATTCTGCCTTGCATTCAAATCCTCTTCACTGCCTTACCTCAATATATTTCTGGATGATAGTTGTTCTTTATAATTCTGCAAGTTTGTGAATTGCTGTGCCCCTGATTTCCATTTTTCAACTTGCCTATTTGTGAGCTGGCTGCAATACCGCAGGATGGCTTTAGGCCCTAGTCTGGTTCCGGGGCTTCAGGCTGAGCCTTTGGTTAATTCTTCTTCCTGATGGGAAACTAGAGTGACATGTGCCCATCCAAACACCTACAGCTAATCTCTCATTTGTTTCCCCTCTTCCTGTTCATCCTCTGCACAATTTGCAAACTGTGCATAACAGGAGGGTAAAGGCGCTGACACTCCAAGTGGGGAGATCTTTAGTAATGCAGATGGAATGGCGAAGCCGAGCACGACAAAAGGAAAAAATGAGGTACCTTTTAGAAAACTTTCCCAATTACACAGTGTACCATCCACTGGGTTTCCCATGCATGTTTAAACTGTAGGAAGATTCCCTTAAACCTGGAGAGTTGGGACCACTAGAATGGGTAGCACACAGTATTGCTCTAAGTGGTATTCTTTTGCTCACACAACCTCAGCAATCTTGTCAGCCCCAAGTGACGAGTCTTATGTCTCATCCAGCTGTGGGTGTAAAGGAGGTCAATCCAGGTTGGCTCACGGGCCCTGAACGTAATTTTTAAGAATTCTCTCTGTTTCGCTGTTTTTGCATTTTGTTTTTGAAATTTATTTTTATAAGGGGGTTTAGCTGAATTTCAGTGCTGTGTTCATGCCATTACACACACATATGATTCCTTTATGGAGACATGAGAATACATATGTTTTAAAATTCTTAGAGTCAGATATATTCCTCTGCAATGAATAGGGGGTGTTGAGTCCAGTTCATCATACTGGGAGTAGGTGTTGTCTATTACATACTTGGTTTATGCAACGGTATCTGTGCTAATTTAAAACTGTGGTTATATGCATCAACCCAGCTCGCCTTTCCCCTTAAGCAGGCAGAAGATTGTTTTCTAAATGTGTGACTCTGTTGTGTTTGTAATTCAGTTCATGTGTAGCCATGTGTACATTCCCGCTATGAGTGCTGTCTTATGATAAGATTCGTTACTCTGTTATCTTTCCAAACTCAGTTCATGTGTAGCCATGTTTACAGGGCCTTCATAAGTGATATCTTATGATAAGTTTCTTTTTCACTGTGACTTATTTCACTTAGAATCATCATACCTGAATCCACTCATTTTGCTGCTACTGGCCTTATGACATTGATTTCATGGCTAAGGGATATTCCATCGTACGAAATTACCACAATTTCTTGAACCATTTTTGTCTTTCCTGGGATATTTAAGATGTACCCAAGTTGAGGTTCTTGTAAGCAGTGCAGCCCTAAATTTTGGCATGGCTGTATCTTATTGATTTTCAGTTTCCCAAAGGTATATTCCCTAGACTGGAAGTGCCCTTGGCTCTGTAGCTCTGTTGTTTATTTGTTTTAGGGAACACAATGTACTCCTCCAGAGAGGCAGTTGGCAATTAACATCCTGCCCATTAGCCTAACAAGGCTCCCTGTTCTCCAGGGCCTGTCTTGCCTTTCTGGTTTTTACATATATTGTGGTTGTCCCTTTTGACCTGTTGGAAGTGATCATTCTTTGTAGAGCAGATTTGCATTACCCACTTGCTTCCTTGGCCAAAAAGGGCGTATGCATTTTTTCCTGAATATATTCAGGAGAAAATGCATACGCCCTTTTTGGCCAAGTGCATCATTGTTGAAGTAGTGCCCCTCTTCCTGGGCTTTAAAGGTGATTCCAATGTACCTCTTTAAATCTGTTTCTTGCTATTCTGCCTCGCTTTCAAGTCTGCCTCGTTGCTTTCCCTCAACAGATTTTTGAACGATAGTTGTCCTTTATTACTCTGGCAGTTTGGGAATTGCTGTGCCCCTGAGCTCCATTTTTCAACTCACTTTTTTGTGAGCTGACCGCAAATTCACAATTTTGGTTCAGGATTTATAATCGTTCCTGGCAGGCAGGCTGAGACTTTGGTTAATTCTTCTTCCTGACTGGAAATTAGAGTGACATGTGCCTGTCCAAATGGCTAAAAGCTACTATCTCATTGGTTCACCCTCTTCCCTTTCATCTTCTGCAAATTTGAAAACCTGTGCGAACAGGAGGTTAAAGGGGCCATCTCTCCAAGTTGGGAGATAGTTGGTAAAGCAGTTGGAAAGTCAAACCAGAGCACCAGGAGAGGGAACATTAGGAGAGTATTAGAAATTTTTAGCCATCGCTGTGTGTCCATTCTCTAGGTTTACCATACATGTTATAGCTGTTGTAATATTACCTTCAACATGGAGAGTTGGGACCCATGGAATGGGTGCCACACATTATTCCTTTAAAGGGTCTGCATTTGCTCACCCAATCTCACCAATCCTCTCAGTCCGAAGTGTCCAGCCTTATGCCACATCCAGCTGTCATTGTGATAGTGTCATTCCAGGTTTCATTAGAGACCATGAAGGAATTTAAAGAATTTCCCTGATTTTTTATTTTCTTTTTGAAATTCCTTTTTATAGTGGGTTTGAGCTGATTCTCACTGCCATGTTTATGCCTGTCTAGACAAACTTGATTCCCTTATAGAGACATACCAATACATAGGT
The DNA here is from genome assembly GCF_025265405.1 of Mesoplodon densirostris. NCBI lineage: Eukaryota > Metazoa > Chordata > Mammalia > Artiodactyla > Ziphiidae > Mesoplodon > Mesoplodon densirostris. The sequence continues at coordinate 129,178,431 of NC_082661.1, forward strand.
TTTAAGAATCTTACTAGTAAGATATATTCCTCTGCGTGGAATATGGGGTGTTGAGTCCCTTTCACTGAGGAAGGTGTTGGTGTTTTCTATTCCGTACTTGGTGTTTGGAACGGTATCTGTACTAATATCAAACTCTGGTTTTATGCATCACCCAACCTCTCCTTCCCCCTTAAGCAGGCATAAGAGTGTTTTCTACATGTGAGACTCTCTTGTCTTTCCTAAATCAGTTGATGTGTAGCCATGTTTACAGAATGTTCATAAGTGATATCTTATGATAAGTTTCTTTTTCTGTGTGACTTATTTCACTTAGAATCATCTCACCTGAATCCACTCATTTTGTTGCTACTGGCCTTATGACATTGATTTCATGGCTGAGGGATATTCCATCATACGTAACTACCACAATTTCTTGAAACATTTTTGTATTTCCTGGGATATTTAAGGTGTACCCAAGCTGAGGTTCTTGTAAGCAGTGCAGCCCTAAATTTTGGGGTGGCTCTGTCTTACTGATTTTCAGTTTTCCAAAGGTATAGTCCCAAGACTGGAAGAGCCCTTGGCTCTGTAGCTCTGTTGTTTACTTGTTTTAGGGAACACAATGCACTCCTCCAGAGAGGCTGTTGGTAATTTACATCCCGCCCATCAGCATAACAAGACTCCCTGTTCTCCAGGGCCTGTCTTGTCTTTCTGGTTTTTACATATTTTGTGGATGTCCCTTTTGACCGGTGGGAAGTGATACTTCTTTGTAGTGCAGATTTGCAATGCCCTCTTGCTTGCTTGGCCAAAAAGGGCGTATGCGTTTTCTCCTGAATATATTCAGGAGAAAACGCATACGCCCTTTTTGGCCAAGTGCATCATTGTTGAAGTTGTGTTCCTCTTCCTGTGCTTTAAACAGGATTCCAATGTACCTGTTGAAATCTGCTTCCTGCTATTCTGCCTCACGTGCATGTCTGCCTCGATGCCTTCCCTCAACAGATTTTTGGACGAAAGTTGTCCTTTATTAATCTGCCAGTTTGTGAATTGCTGTGCACCTGAGCTCCATTTTTCAACTCGATTTTTGTGAGCTAAACGCAAGTCCAAATTTTTGGTTCAGGACCTATACTGGTTCCCGGTGGGTGGCTGAGACTTTGGTTAATTATTCTTCCTGCCGGGAAATTAGAGTGACATGTGCCCGTCCAAATGCCTAACAGCTACTCTCTCATTGGTTCTCCCTCTTCCCTTTCATCCTCTGCCGAATTGGCAACGTGTGCGAACCTGGAGGTTAAAGGGGCTGTCTCTCCAAGTTGGGAGATTGATAGTAAAACAGTTGGAAAGCCAAACCGGAGTACCAGGAGAGGGACTATTAGTTGAGTTTTAGAAACCTTTCATATTCACAGTGTGTCCATTCTCTAGGTTTACCGTCCATGTTATAGCTGTAGTAATATTCCCTTCAACCTGGAGAGTTGGGACCCATGGAATGGGTGCCATGCATTATTGCTTTAAAGGGTCTGCATTTGCTCACCCAATCTCACCAATCCTCTCAGTCCCAAGTGTCCAGCCTTATGCCACATCCAGCTGTCATTGTAGATAGGCTCATTCCAGTTTTCATCAGAGACCCTGAAGGAAATGAAAAGAATTTCCCTCTTTTTTTGTTTTGTTTTTGAAATTCCATTTTATAGTGGGTTTGACCTGATTCTCGCTGCCATATTTATGCCAGTCTAGACACACTTGATTCCCTTACAGGGACATATCAATGCATAGGTTTTAAGATTCTTACTAGACAGATATATTCCTCTGCGGGAAATATGAGTCGTTGAGTCCCTTTCACTGAGGAAGGTGTAGGTCTTGTCTATTCCATAGTTGGTTTTTGGAACGCTACCTGTGCTTATATCAAACTCTGGTTTTATGCATCACCCCACCTCTCCTTCCCCCTTAAGCAGGCATAAGAGTTTTTTCTAAATGTGAGACTCTGTTCTCTTTCCTAACTCAGTTCATGTGTAGCCACGTTTACAGAATGTTCATAAGTGATATCTTATGATAAGTTTCTTTTTCTGTGTGACTTATTTCACTTAGAATCATCGTACATGAATCCATCGATGTTGCTGCTACTAGTCTTATGACATTGATTTCATGGCTGAGGGATTTTCCATCGTACATAAGTACCACAATTATTTGAACCATTTTTGTATTTCCTGGGATATTTAAGGTGTACCAAAGCTGAAGTTCTTGTAAGCAGTGCAGCCCTAAATTTTGGTGTGGCTCTGTCTTATTGAATTTCAGTTTTCCCAGGGTCTATTCCCTAGACTGGAAGTGCCCTTGGCTCTGTAGCTCTGTTGTTTACTTGTTTTAGGGAACACAATGCACTCCTTCAGAGAGGCAGTTGGCAATTTACCAACCGCCCATCAGCATATCAAGGCTCCCTGTTCTCCAGGGCCTGTCTTGACTTTCTCGTTTTTACATATTTTGTGGATGTCCCTTTTGACCCGTGGTAAGTGATACTTCTTTGTAGTGCAGATTTGCATTGCCCGCTTGCTTGCTTGGTCAAAAAGAGCGTATGCGTTTTCTCCTGAATATATTCAGGAGAAAACGCATACGCCATTTTTGGTCAAGTGCATCATTGTCCAAGTTGTGCCCCTCTTCCTGTGCTTTACAGGCGATTCCAACATACCTCTTGAAATCTGTTTCCTGCTATTCTGCCTCGCTTTGAAGTCCGCCTCATTGCCTTCCCTCAACTGATTTTTGGACGATAGTTGTCCTTTATTACTCTGCCAATTTGTGAATTGCTGTGCCCCTGGTCTCCATTTTTCAACTCGTTTTTTGTGAGCTGAACACAAGCCAATATTTTGGTTCAGGACCTATAGTGGCTCCCGGGGGGTGGCTGAGACTTTGGTTAATTCTTCTTCCTTCCGGGAAATTAGAGTGACATGTGCCCTTCCAAATGCCTAACAGCTACTCTCTCATTGGTTCTCCCTCTTCCCTTTCATCCTCTGCCAAATTGGCAACCTGTGCGAACCAGGAGGTTAAATGTGCAGTTTCTGCAAGTTGGGAGATAGATAGTAAAGCAGTTGGAAAGTCAAACCGGAGCACCAGGAGAGGGACTATTCATTGAGTTTTAGAGACCTTTTGTATTCACAGTGTGTCCATTCTCTTGGTTTCCCATACATGTTATAGCTGTAGTAATATTCCCTTCAACCTGGAGAGTTGGGACCCATGGAATGGGTGCCATGCATTATTGCTTTAAAGGGTCTGCATTTGCTCACCCAATCTCACCAATCCTCTCAGTCCCAAGTGTCCAGCCTTATGCCACATCCAGCTGTCGTTATAGATAGGTTCTTTCCAGGTTTCATCAGAGACCCTGAAGGAATTGTAAAGAGTTTCCCTGTTTTTTTGTTTTGTTTTTGAAAATCCTTTTTATACTGGGTTTGAGGTGATTCTCACTGCCATGTTTATGCCAGTCAAGACACACTTGATTCCCTTTCGGAGACATATCAATACATAGGTTTTAAGATTCTTACTAGTCAGATATATTCCTTTGTGGGAAATATGGGTCCCTTTCACTGAGGAAGGTGTAGGTCTTGTCTATTCCATAGCTGACTTTTGGAACGCTACCTGTGGTTATATCAAACTCTGGTTTTATGCATCACCCCACCTCTCCTTCCCCCTTAAGCAGGCATAAGAGTGTTTTCTAAATGTGAGACTCTGTTCTCTTTCCTAACTCAGTTCATGTGTAGCCATGTTTACAGGATCTTCATAAGTGATATCTTATGATAAGTTGCTTTTTCTGTGTGACTTATTTCACTTAGAATCATCGTACCTGAATCCACTCATTTTGCTGCTACTAGCCTTATGACATTGCTTTCATGGCTGAGGGATATTCCATCGTACGTAAGTACCACAATTATTTGAACCATTTTTGTCTTTCCTGGTATATTTATGTTGTACCCAAGTTGAGGTTCTTGTAAGCAGTGCAGCCCTCAATTTTGGGGTGGCTCTGTCTTATTGATTTTAAGTTTTACCAAGGTATATTCCCTAGAGTGGAAGTGCCCTTGGCTCTGTAGCTCTGTTGTTTACTTGTTTTAGGGAACACAGTGCACTCCTCCAGAGAGGCAGTTGGCAATTTACATCTCGCCCATCAGCATAACAATGCTCCTTGTTCTCCAGATCCTGTCTTGCCATTGTGTTTTTTCCACATTTTTTGGATGTCACTTTTGACCTGTGGGAATTGAAACATTTTGTAGTGTGGATTTGCATTGCACTCTTGTTTTCTTAGCCAAAATGTGTGTATGCGTTTTCTCCTGAATATATTCAGGAGAAAACGCATATGCTCTTTTTTGGCAAGTGTATCATTGTGGAAGTTGTGATGCTTTTCCTGTGCTTTAAAGGCGATTTCAATATACCTCTTGGAATCTCTTTCGTGCAATTCTGCCTCAATTTCAAGTCTGACTCGTTGCCTTCCCTCAACAGACTTTTGAAAGAGAGTTGTCGTTTATAACTCTGGATGCTTGTGAACTGCTGTGCCCCTGAGCTCCATTTTTCTACTCTCGTTTTTGTGAACTGTCCGCAAATCTGCAATTTTGCTTCAGGACCTATACGGGTTCTGGGGGGGCAGGCTGAGACTATGTATAATTCTTCTTCCTGAACAAGAAATTAGAGTGATATGTGCCCGTCCAAATGCCTACAGCAACTCTCTCATTTGTTCTCCCTGTTCCCTTTCATCCCCTGCACAATTTTCAGACTGTGCGAATCAGGAGGTTATAGGTGCTGACTCTCCAAGTTGGGAGAGTGATAGTAAAGCAGTTGGAATGTCAAGCCTCAGCACAAGTAGAAGAAAAATTAAGAGAGTTTTAGAAAGCTTTCGCCATTACAGGGTGTCCATTCTCTAGGTATCCCATACATGTTATAACTGTAGTGATATTCCTTTCTACCTGGAGAGTTGGGACCCATCGAATGGGTGGCACGCATTATGGCTTTGAAGGGGCTGCATTTTCTCCCCCAATCTCACCAATCCCCTCAGTCCCATGTGTCCAGCCTTATGTTTCTTCCAGCTGTTGTTGCAGATAGTGTCATTCCAGGATGCATCAGAGCCCTTGAAGGAATTGTGTAAGAATATCGCTGTTTTTTTTGTTTTGTTTTTCAAATTCATTTTTATAATGGGGTTGAGCTGATTTTCACTGACTTGTTTATGCCGGTCTAGACACACTTGATTAACTTACGGAGACATATCAATACATAGGTTTTAAGATTCTTACTAGTCAGATATATACCTCTGCAGGAAATAGGGGTGTTGAGTCCCGTTCACTGAGGAAGAAGTACTTCTTGTCTATTCTGTATTTAGATTATGGAATGGTACCAGTGCTAATATCAAACTCTGCTTTTATGCATCACCCCACCTCTCCTTTCCCCTTAAGCAGGCATAAGAGTGTTTTCTAAATGTGAGACTCTGTTCTCTTTCCTAATTCAGTTCATGTGTAGCCATGTTTACATTCCCTTCACAAGTGATATCTTATGCTAAGTTTCTTTTTTCTGTGTGACTTATTTCACTTAGAATCATCGTACCTGAATCCACTCATTAGGCTGCTACTGGCCTTATACATTGATTTCATGGCTGAGGGATATTCCATCATACGTAAGTACCACAATTTCTTTACAATTTTTCTATTTCCTGTGATATTTAAGGTGTCCCAGTGTCGAGGTCCTTGTAAGAAGTGCAGCCCTAAATATTGGGGTGGCTGTGTCTTATTGATTTTCAGTTTTCCCAAGGTATATTTCCATGACTGGAAGTGCCCTAGGTTGTGTAGCTGTGTTGTTTACTTCTTTTAGGGAACACAGTACACTCCTCCAGAGTGGTTGTTGGAAATTTACATCCCGCCCATCAGCATATCAAGGCTCCCTCTTCTCCAGAGCTTGCCTTGCCTTTCTGTTTTTTACACATTTATCGGATGTCCCTTTTTACCGGTGGGAAATGACACTTCTTTGTAGTGAGGATTTGCATTGTGCTCTTGGTTGCTTGGCCAAAAATGGCGTATGCGTTTTCTCCTTAATATATTCAGGAGAAAACGCATACGCCCTTTTTGGCTAAGTGCATCATTGTCGAAGTTGTGACACTTTTCCTGTGCTTTAAAGGCGATTTCAATGTACCTCTTGAAATCTGTTTCCTTCAAGTTTACCTCAATTTCAAGTCTGACTCGTTGCGTTCCTTCAACACATTTTTGGAAGAGAGTTGTTGTTTATAACTCTTCAGCTTTGTGAACTGCTGTGCCCCGGAGCTCCATTTTTCAACTCTCGATTTTGTGAGCTGTCCACAAATCGACAATTTTGCTTCAGGACCTATACTGGTTCTGGGGGGAGGCAGGCTGAGACTTTGGTTAATTCTTCTTCCTGACGGGAAATTAGAGTGACATATGCCCGTCCAAATGCCTACAGCTACTCTCTCATTTGTTCTCCCTCTTCCCTTTCATCCTCTTCACAATTTGCAAACTGTGCAAACCCGGAGGTTATAGGGGCTGTCTCTCCAAGTTGGGAGATTGATAGTAAAGCAGTTTGAATGTCAAACGGGAGCACAAGGAGAGAAAAAAATTAGTAGAGTTATAGAAACCTTTCGCCATCAGAGGATGTCCATTCCCTAGGTTTCCCATACATGTTATAACAGTAGTGATATTCCCTTCTACCTTGCGAGTTGGGAACCATGGAATGGGTGGCAGGCATTCTTGCTTTAAAGGGTCTGCATTTTCTCACCCAATCTCACCAATCCTCTCAGTCCCAAGTGACCAGCCTTATGCCACCTCCAGCTGTCATTGTAGATAGGTTCATTCCAAGTTTCATCAGAACCCCTGAAGGTATTGTGTAAGAATTTCACTGTTATTTTTGTTTTGTTTTGAAATTCATTTTTATAGTGGGTTTGAGCTGATTCTCACTGCTGTGTTTATGTCGTTCTAGACACACTTGGTTCCCTTACGGAGACATATCAATACATAGGTTTTAATATACTTACTAGTCAGATATATTTCTCTGAGGGGAATAGCGGTGTTGAATCCCATTCACTGAGGAAGGAGTAAGGCTTGTCTCTTCTGTATTTGGATTATGGAATGGTACCTGTGCTAATATCATACTCTGGTTTTGTGCATCTCCCCACCTCTCCTTTCCCCTTAAGCAAGCATAAGAGTGTTTTCTAAATCTGAGACTCCGTTCTATTTCCTAATTCAGTACATATGTAGCCATGTTTACATTCCCTTCATATGTGATATCTTATGTCAGAATGCACGATGGCCCTTGTCATTATAATGCTCCATGACCCTTGTCATCACAATGCTCCATGCCCTGGTTATCACAATGTTCCATGTCCCATGTCATCACAATTCTCTACGTCCTTGTCATCACAATGCTACCTGACACTTCTCATCACAATGTGACATGGTCTTGTCATCACAATGCTCCCTGAACCCTGTCATCACAATGCTCCCAGACACCTGTCATCACAATTCTTCATGCCCCTTGTCATTACAGTGTTCCATGATGCTCGTCATCACAATTACCCAAGGTCTTCTCATCACAATGCTCCATGGTTTTGCCATCACAATGCTCCATGCCCTGGTCATCTCAAAGCTCAATGTCCCCTGTCCTCACAATTCTCCATGTCCTTGTCATCACAATGCTCCATGGCACTTCTCATCACAAAGTTATATGCTCTTGTCATTACAATACTCCATGCACTTGTCATCACAATGCTCCATGACCCCTGTCATAGGAAGCTCCATGCGCTTGTCATTACAATGTTTCACGACCTGGAAATTAAAATTATCAATGGCCCTTTTCATCACAATGTTCCATGCCCTTGCCATCACAATGCTCCTTTACCTTTGTCACAACAATCCTCCATGACAGTTGGCATCACAATGCTCCGTGCTATTGTCATCACAAGGGAACATGACATATGTCACCACAATGCTCCCTGACACCTGTCTTCACAATACTCCATGACCATGTCATCACAATGCTCCATGCCCTTGTCATCACAATGTGACATGCCCACTGTCATCACAATAATACATGAAACTTGTCAGGCCAATGCTCCATGCCCCTTTTCATCACAACACTCCATGAACCCTGTCATCACAAAGCACAATGCCCATCATCATAATGCTTCATGCTATAGTCATCACAATGAAATCAAAAGGCTCCATGACCTCTGTCATCACAATGCTCCAAACCCTTGTGATCACAATGTTCCATAACACTTGTCATCACAATGCCCCATGACGCTGGTCATCACAATTATCCATGGTCTTCTCATTACAATGCTCCATGACATTTGTCATCACAATGCTCAATACACTTGTCATCACAATGCTCCCTGACTCTTGCAATCAGTATGCTCCTTGAGCCCTGTCATGACAAGACTCCATGCTTTTTTCATCACAATGATCCATGCACTTTTCATCACAATGGTCCAAGAACCCTGTAATCACAATGCTCCTTGCACTTGTCATCACAAAGCTCCATGACGCATGTCATCTGAATGCTCCGTGGCCTTCTCATCACAATGCTCCAGGACCCTGTCATCAATATGCTCCATTCCCTTATGATCACAATGCCCCATGAACACTGTCATCACAATACTCCATGAAGATTTTCAGCCTAATGCTCCATGACCTTCTCATCACAATGCTCCATGAACCATATCATCACACTGCTCCATGAGCAGTGTCATCACAACGCTCCATGACACCTGACAACACAATGATCCGGGATTCTTGTCATCACAATGCTCCATTCCCTAGTCATCACAATGCTCCAAGAACATTTTCAGCCCAATGCTCCATGACCCTTGTCATCACAATGATCCATGCCCTTGTCATCCCAATGCTCCATGACCCCTGTATTCACAATGCTCCATGACGCTTGTCATCACAGTGCTCCATGACACCTGTCATCACAATGCTCCATGCCTTTGTCAGCAAAATGCTACATGACCTTGTCATTACAATGCTCTAGGCGCTTATCATCACAATCCTCCATTACCATTGTTATCACAGTCTTCCATGAACCTTGGGATCACATTGCTTCATGCCCTTGTCATCACAATGCTCCATGCTCCTTGAAATCAAAATGATCCATGACCTCTGTCATCACAATGCTCCAAACCTTTGTGATCACAATGTTCCATAACACTTGTCATCACAACGCTCCATGATGACTGTCATCACAATACTCCAAGCCCTTGTCATCATAAAGCTCCATGACGCATGTCATCAGAATGCTCCATGGCTTCTCATCACAATGCTCAATACACTTCTCATCAAAATGCTCCTTGACACTTGTTGTCTGCATGCTCCTTGAACCCTGACATGACAAGGCTCCATGCCTTTTTCTTCACAATGATCCATCCCCTTTTCATCACAATGTTCCAAGACCCCTGTAATCACAATGCTCCATGCCCCTTTTCATCAGTATGCTCCCTGAGACTTGTCATCACAAGGCTCCATGGTTTTCTGATCACAATGCTCCAGGACCTTGTCAACACAATGCTTCACGACCTTGTCATGAAAATTCTCAGTGGCCCTTGTCATCCTAATGCTCCAAGCCCTTGTCATCACAATGCTCCATTATATTTGTCATCACAATCCTCCTGTACAATTGACATCACAATGATCCATGCCATTGTCATCGCAATGGACCATGATATATGTCATCACAATGCTCCCTGACACCTGTCTTCACAATACTCCATGACCTTCTCATCACAATGCCCCATGCCCTTGTCATCACAATGCACCATGCCCACTGTCATCAGAATAATCTATGAAACTTGTCAGACCAATGCTCCATGCCCCTGTCATCACAATGCTCCATGCCCTTGTCATCACAATGCTCCATGACCCCTGTCATCACAATGCACTGTGACTCCAGTCATCACAATGCTTCATAACGTTTGTCATCACAATGGTCCATGCCCGCATCATCACAAGGCTATGTGACCTTTGAAACCACAGTGCTCCATGAAATTTTCATCACAATGCTCCGTGACCCTTGTCATCACAATGCTCCATGCTTTTGTCAGAACAATGCTCCATGACCCTTGTCATCACAATGTGCCATGCGCTTTTCATCACAGCGGTCCACAACCTTGTCATCACAATGCTCCATAAACCTTGTAATCACAATGCTCCATGCACTTCTCATCACAATGCTCCATGACCTTTGCCATCACAATGCTCAATAAACTTGTGATCAAAATGCTCCTTGACACTTGTTGTCTGTATGCTCCTTGAACCCTGTCAGGACAAGGCTCCATGCCTTTTTCTTCACAATGATCCATGCCCTTTTCATCACAATGCTCCAAGACCCCTGTAATCACAATGCTCCATGCCCTTGTCATCACAAAGCTCCATGACGCATGTCATCAGAATGCTCCATGGCCTTCTCATCACAATGCTCCATGACCTTCTCATCACAATGCTCCAAGACCCCAGTAATCACAATGCTCCATGCCCCTTTTCATCAGAATGCTCCATGAGACTTGTCATCACAAGGCTCCATTGTCTTCTCATCACATTGCTCCAGGACCTTGTCATCACCATGCACCATGCCCTTCTCATCACAATGCTACATGACCCCTGTCATCACAATACCCCATGAACAGTTTCAGCCCAATGCTCCATGACCTTCTCATCACAATGCTCCATGACCGATATCATCACCATGCTCCCTGACCACTGTCATCACAGCGCTCCATGATACCTGTCAACACAATGATCCGGGACTCTTGTCATCACAATGCTCCATTCCCTAGTCATCACAATGCTCCATGACCCCTGTCATCACAATACTCCATGAACATTTTCAGCCCAATGCTCCATGACCCTTGTCATCACAATGATCCATGCCCTTGTCATCCCAATGCTCCATGACCCCTGTATTCACAATGCTCCATGACGCTTGTCATCACAGTGCTCCATGACACCTGTCATCACAATGCTCTATGCCTTTATCAGCAAAATGCTACATGACATTCTCATTACAATGTTCTATGCCCTTGTCATCACAATCCTCCATTACCATTGTCATCACAATCCTCCATGAACTTTGGGATCACATTGCTTCATGCCCTTGTCATCACAATGCTCCATGCTCCTTGAAATCAGCTCCATGCTCCATGATATCAAAATGATCCATGACCTCTGTCATCACAATGCTCCAAACACTTGTGATCACAATGTTCTATAACACTTGTCTTCACAACGCTCCATGATGCCTGTCCTCACAATACTCCATGCCCTTTTCATCACAATGCTCCATGACCTTTGTCATCACAATTCTCAATACACTTGTCATCACAATGCTCCCTGACACTTGTCGTCAGAATGCTCCATGACACTTGGCATCACAATGCTCCATGCCATTGTCATCACAATGGGCCATTACATATGTCATCACAATGCTCCCTGATACCTGTCTTCACAATACTGCATGACCAGGTCATCACAATGCGCCATGCCCTTGTCATCACAATGCTCCATTCCAACTGTCATCGCAATAATCCATGAAATTTGTTAGACCAATGCTCCATGCCCTTGTCATCACAATGCTCCATGCCCTTGTTATCACAATGCTCCATGACCCCTGTCATCACAATGCTCCATGACTCCAGTCATCACATTGCTTCATGACCTTTGTCATCACAATGGTCCATGCCCTCGTCATCAACAGTCTCTGTGACCTTTTTAACCACAATGCTCCATGCCATTCTCATCACAATGTTCCATTACCTCTGTCATAACAATGCTCCATGACCCCTGCCATCACAATGTTCCACGGCCTTGTCATCACAAGGCTACATGACCCTTGTCATCACATTGCCCCAAGACCCCTGTAATCACAGTGCTCCATGTCCCTTTTCATCTCAATTATCCATGAACCCTGTCATCAGAATGCCCCATGCCCATGATCATAATGCTTCAGGCTATTGTCATGACAATGAAATCAAAATGCTCCATGACCTCTGTCATCACAATGCTCTAAACCCTTGTGATCACAATATTTCATAACACTTGTCATCACAATGCCCCATGACGCTCGTCATCACAATTATCCATGGTCTTCTCATCACAATGCTCCATGACCTTTGTCATCACAATGCTCAGTACACTTGGCATCAAAATGCTACCTGACACTTGTTGTCTGTATGCTCCTTGAACCCTCTCATGATAAGGCTCCATGCATTTATCTTAACAATGCTCCATGCCCTTTTCATCACAATGCTCCAAGACCCCTGTAATCACAATGCTCCATGCCCTTGTCATCACAAAGCTCACTGATGCATGTCATAAGAATGCTCCTTGGCCTTCTCATAACAATGCTCCATGCCCTTGTAATCTCAATGTTCCAAGACCCCTGTAATCACAATGCTCCATGCCCCTTTTCATCAGAATGCTCCATGAGACTTGTCATCACAAGGCTCCATTGTCTTCTCATCACATTGCTCCAGGACCTTGTCATCACCATGCACCATGCCCTTCTCATCACAATGCTACATGACCCCTGTCATCACAATACCCCATGAACATTTTCAGTCCAATGCTCCATGACCTTCTCATCACAGTGCTCCATGACCGATATCATCACCATGCTCCCAGACCACTGTCATCACAGCGCTCCATGACACCTGACAACACAATGATCCGGGACTCTTGTCATCACAATGCTCCATTCCCTAGTCATCACAATGCTCCATGACCCCTGTCATCACAATACTCCATGAACATTTTCAGCAAAATGCTCCATGACCCTTGTCATCACAATGATCCATGCCCTTGTCATCCCAATGCTCCATGACCCCTGTATTCACAATGCTTCGTTACGCTTGTCATCACAGTGCTCCATGACACCTGTCATCACAATGCTCCATGCCTTTGTCAGCAAAATGCTACATGACCTTGTCATTACAATGCTCTATGCGCTTGTCATCACAATCCTCCATTACCATTGTCAACACAATCCTCCATGAACTTTGGGATCACATTGCTTCATGCCCTTGTCATCACAATGCTCCATGCTCCTTGAAATCAGCTCCATGCTTCTTGAAATCAAAATGATCCATGACCTCTGTCATCACAATGCTCCAAACGCTTGTGATCACAATGTTCCATAACTCTTGTCCTCACAACGCTCCATGATGCCTGTCATCACAATACTCCATGCCCTTTTCATCACAATGCTCCATGACCTTTGTCATCACAATTCTCAATACACTTGTCATCACAATGCTCCCTGACACTTGTCGTCAGAATGCTCCATGACACTTGGCATCACAATGCTCCATGCCATTGTCATCACAATGGGCCATTACATATGTCATCACAATGCTCCCTGATACCTGTCTTCACAATACTGCATGACCTGGTCATCACAATGCGCCATGCCCTTGTCATCACAATGCTCCATTCCAACTGTCATCGCAATAATCCATGAAATTTGTTAGACCAATGCTCCATGCCCTTGTCATCACAATGCTCCATGCCCTTGTTATCACAATGCTCCATGACCCCTGTCATCACAATGCTCCATGACTCCAGTCATCACATTGCTTCATGACCTTTGTCATCACAATGGTCCATGCCCTCGTCATCAACAGTCTCTGTGACCTTTTTAACCACAATGCTCCATGCCATTCTCATCACAATGTTCCATTACCTCTGTCATAACAATGCTCCATGACCCCTGCCATCACAATGTTCCACGGCCTTGTCATCACAAGGCTACATGACCCTTGTCATCACAATGCCCCAAGACCCCTGTAATCACAGTGCTCCATGTCCCTTTTCATCTCAATTATCCATGAACCCTGTCATCAGAATGCCCCATGCCCATGATCATAATGCTTCAGGCTATTGTCATGACAATGAAATCAAAATGCTCCATGACCTCTGTCATCACAATGCTCTAAACCCTTGTGATCACAATATTTCATAACACTTGTCATCACAATGCCCCATGACGCTCGTCATCACAATTATCCATGGTCTTCTCATCACAATGCTCCATGACCTTTGTCATCACAATGCTCAGTACACTTGGCATCAAAATGCTACCTGACACTTGTTGTCTGTATGCTCCTTGAACCCTCTCATGATAAGGCTCCATGCATTTATCTTAACAATGCTCCATGCCCTTTTCATCACAATGCTCCAAGACCCCTGTAATCACAATGCTCCATGCCCTTGTCATCACAAAGCTCACTGATGCATGTCATAAGAATGCTCCTTGGCCTTCTCATAACAATGCTCCATGCCCTTGTAATCTCAATGTTCCAAGTCCCCTGTAATCACAATCCTCCATTCCCCTTTTCATCAGTATGCACCATGAGACTTGTCATCACAAGGCTCCATGGTTTTCTCATCACAATGCTCCAGGACCTTGTCATCACAATGCTTAACGACCTTGTCATGAAAATTCCCAATGGCCCTTGTCATCATACTTCTCCAAGCCCTAGTCATCACAATGCTCCATTATATTTGTCATCACAATCCTCCATTACATTTGGCATCACAATGCTCCATGCCATTGTCATCGCAATGGACCATGATATATGTCATCACAATGCTCCCTGACACCTGTCTTCACAATACTCCAAAACCTGTTCATCACAATGCCCCATGCCCTTGTCATCACAATGCACCATGGCCACTGTCATCACAATAGTCTATGAAACTTGTGAGACCAATGCTCCATGCCCCTGTCATCACAATGCTCCATGCCCCTGTCATCACAATGCTCCATGACCCCTGTCATCACAATGCTCTGTGACTCCAGTCATCACAATGCTTCATAACGTTTGTCATCACAGTGGTCCATGCCCGCATCATCACAAGGCTCTGTGACATTTGTAACCACAATGCTCCATGAACTTTTCATCACAATGCTCCGTGACCCTTGTCATCACAATGCTCCATGCCTTTGTCAGAACAATGCTCCATGACCCTTGTCATCACAGTGTGCCATGCGCTTTTCATCACAATGGTCCACAACTTTGTCATCGCAATGCTCCATAAACCTTGTCATCACAATGCTCCATGCACTTCTCATCAAAATGCTCTCTCAGCAGAGATATCACAATGTTCCATCACTAGTCATCACAATACTCCCTCACCCCTGTAATCACAATGTTCCATGACCCCTGTCATCACAATGCTACATCCCCTTATCATCACAATGTTCCATGACCCCTGACATCACAATGTTCCATAACACCTGTCATCAAAATGCTCCATGACCCTTTTCATCCCAAAGCTCCATGACGCCTGACATCAAAATGTTCCATTACACTTTTCATCAAATTGCTGCATGACCCTGTCATCAAAATGCTCCCTGCCCTTCTCATCACAATGCACCACGCACTTGTCATCAAAATGCTCCATCTCATTTGTCATCACAAAGCTCCCTGACACTTGTCATCACAATGCTCCATGTCATTGTCATCACAATGCTCCATGAACCCTCTCATCACATTGCTCCATGCCCTTGTCATCACAAAGTTCCATGACACTTGTCATCCCAATGCTCGATGCCCTTCTCATCACAATGCTCCATGCCCTTGTCATTACAATCCTCCATGACCCATGTATCACAGTGTTCCGTGCCCTTGTCATCACAATGCTCCATGCCAACTCTCAACACAATAATCAATGAAACATTTCAGACCAATGATCCATGCCCTTCTCATCAAAATGCTCCATTACCTATGTCATAACAATGCTCCATGACCCATGCCATCACAATATTCCCCGGCCTTGTAACCATAAGGCTCCATGACACTTGTCATCACAATGCTCCATGCCCTTGTCATCACAAAGCTCCATGACGCATGTCATCAGAATGCTCCATGGCATTCTCATCACAATGCTCCGTGCCCTTCTCATCACTATGCTCCAAGACCCCTGTAATCCGATTGCTCCATGCCCCTTTTCATCTCAATGCTCCATGAACCCTGTCATCAAAGTGCACCATGCCCATCATCATAATGCTTCAGGTTATTCTCATCACAATGAAATCAAAAAGCTCCATGACCTCTGTCATCACAATGCTCCAAACCCTTGTGATCACAATGTTCCATAACACTTATCATCACAACACACCATGATGCTCGTCATCACAATTATCCATGGTCTTCTCATCACAATGCTCCATGACATTTTTCATAACAATGATCCATGCCCTTTTCATCACAATGCTCCAAGACCCCTGTAATCACAATGCTCCATGCCCCTTTTCATCAGAATGCTCCATGAGACTTGTCATCACAAGGCTCCATTGTCTTCTCATCACATTGCTCCAGGACCTTGTCATCACCATGCACCATGCCCTTCTCATCACAATGCTACATGACCCCTGTCATCACAATACCCCATGAACATTTTCAGTCCAATGCTCCATGACCTTCTCATCACAGTGCTCCATGACCGATATCATCACCATGCTCCCAGACCACTGTCATCACAGCGCTCCATGACACCTGACAACACAATGATCCGGGACTCTTGTCATCACAATGCTCCATTCCCTAGTCATCACAATGCTCCATGACCCCTGTCATCACAATACTCCATGAACATTTTCAGCCCAATGCTCCATGACCCTTGTCATCACAATGATCCATGCCCTTGTCATCCCAATGCTCCATGACCCCTGTATTCACAATGCTTCATTACGCTTGTCATCACAGTGCTCCATGACACCTGTCATCACAATGCTCCATGCCTTTGTCAGCAAAATGCTACATGACCTTGTCATTACAATGCTCTATGCGCTTGTCATCACAATCCTCCATTGTCATCACAATCCTCCATGAACTTTGGGATCACATTGCTTCATGCCCTTGTCATCACAATGCTCCATGCTCCTTGAAATCAGCTCTATGCTTCTTGAAATCAAAATGATCCATGACCTCTGTCATCACAATGCTCCAAACGCTTGTGATCACAATGTTCCATAACACTTGTCCTCACAACGCTCCATGATGCCTGTCATCACAATACTCCATGCCCTTTTCATCACAATGCTCCATGACCTTTGTCATCACAATTCTCAATACACTTGTCATCACAATGCTCCCTGACACTTGTCATCAGAATGCTCCATGACACTTGGCATCACAATGCTCCATGCTATTGTCATCACAATGGGCCATTACATATGTCATCACAATTCTCCCTGACACCTGTCTTCACAGTACTGCATGACCTGGTCATCACAATGCACCATGCCCTTGTCATCACAATGCTCCATTCCAACTGTCATCGCAATAATCCATGAAATTTGTTAGACCAATGCTCCGTGCCCTTGTCATCACAATGCTCCATGCCCTTGTTATCACAATGCTCCATGTCCCCTGTCATCACAATGCTCCGTGACTCCAGTCATCACAATGCTTCATGATCTTTGTCATCACAATGGTCCATGCCCTCGTCATCAACAGTCTCTGTGACCATTTTAACCACAATGCTCCATGCCATTCTCATCACAATGCTCCATTACCTCTGTCATAACAATGCTCCATGACCCCTGCCATCACAATGTTCCACGGCCTTGTCATCACAAGGCTACATGACACTTGTCATCACAATGCTCCAAAAGCCCTGTAATCACATTGTTCCATGCCCCTTTTCATCTCAATGCTCCATGAACCCTGTCATCACAATGCACCATGCCCATCATCATAAAGCTTCAGGCTATTGTCATCACAGTGAAATCAAAATGGTCCATGACCACTGTCATCACAATGCTCCAAAACCTTGTGATCACAATGTTCCATAACACTTATCATCACAACACCCCATGACGCTCGTCATCACAATTATCCTTGGTCTTCTCATCACAATGCTCCATGACCTTTGTCATCACAATGCTCAATACACTTGTCATCACAAAGTTCCCTGACACTTGTCATCAGTATGCTGCTTGAACCCTGTCATGACAAGGATCCATGCCTTTTTCATAACAATGATCCATGCCCTTTTCTTCACAATGCTCAAAGACCCCTGTAATCACAATGCTCCATGCCCTTGTCATCACAAAGCTCACTGATGCATGTCATAAGAATGCTCCTTGGCCTTCTCATAACAATGCTCCATGCCCTTGTAATCTCAATGTTCCAAGATCCCTGTAATCACAATCCTCCATTCCCCTTTTCATCAGTATGCTCCATGAGACTTGTCATCACAAGGCTCCATGGTTTTCTCATTACAATGCTCCAGTACCTTGTCATCACAATGCTTCACGACCTTGTCATGAAAATTCTCAATGGCCCTTGTCATCATAATGCTCCAAGCCCTAGTCATCACAATGCTCCATTATATTTGTCATCACAATCCTCCATTACATTTGGCATCACAATGCTCCATGCCATTGTCATCGCAATGGACCATGATATATGTCATCACAATGCTCCCTGACACCTGTCTTCACAATACTCCAAAACCTTTTCATCACAATGCCCCATGCCCTTGTCATCACAATGCACCATGGCCACTGTCATCACAATAGTCTATGAAACTTGTGAGACCAATGCTCCATGCCCCTGTCATCACAATGCTCCATGCCCCTGTCATCACAATGCTCCATGACCCCTGTCATCACAATGCTCTGTGACTCCAGTCAT
This sequence comes from Mesoplodon densirostris, assembly GCF_025265405.1. Lineage (NCBI taxonomy): Eukaryota > Metazoa > Chordata > Mammalia > Artiodactyla > Ziphiidae > Mesoplodon > Mesoplodon densirostris. Next base: position 129,197,059 of record NC_082661.1, read on the forward strand.
CACAATGCTTCATAACGTTTGTCATCACAGTGGTCCATGCCCGCATCATCACAAGGCTCTGTGACATTTGTAACCACAATGCTCCATGAACTTTTCATCACAATGCTCCGTGACCCTTGTCATCACAATGCTCCATGCCTTTGTCAGAACAATGCTCCATGACCCTTGTCATCACAGTGTGCCATGCGCTTTTCATCACAATGGTCCACAACTTTGTCATCGCAATGCTCCATAAACCTTGTCATCACAATGCTCCATGCACTTCTCATCAAAATGCTCTCTCAGCAGAGATATCACAATGTTCCATCACTAGTCATCACAATACTCCCTCACCCCTGTAATCACAATGTTCCATGACCCCTGTCATCACAATGCTACATCCCCTTATCATCACAATGTTCCATGACCCCTGACATCACAATGTTCCATAACACCTGTCATCAAAATGCTCCATGACCCTTTTCATCCCAAAGCTCCATGACGCCTGACATCAAAATGTTCCATTACACTTTTCATCAAATTGCTGCATGACCCTGTCATCAAAATGCTCCCTGCCCTTCTCATCACAATGCACCACGCACTTGTCATCAAAATGCTCCATCTCATTTGTCATCACAAAGCTCCCTGACACTTGTCATCACAATGCTCCATGTCATTGTCATCACAATGCTCCATGAACCCTCTCATCACATTGCTCCATGCCCTTGTCATCACAAAGTTCCATGACACTTGTCATCCCAATGCTCGATGCCCTTCTCATCACAATGCTCCATGCCCTTGTCATTACAATCCTCCATGACCCATGTATCACAGTGTTCCGTGCCCTTGTCATCACAATGCTCCATGCCAACTCTCAACACAATAATCAATGAAACATTTCAGACCAATGATCCATGCCCTTCTCATCAAAATGCTCCATTACCTATGTCATAACAATGCTCCATGACCCATGCCATCACAATATTCCCCGGCCTTGTAACCATAAGGCTCCATGACACTTGTCATCACAATGCTCCATGCCCTTGTCATCACAAAGCTCCATGACGCATGTCATCAGAATGCTCCATGGCATTCTCATCACAATGCTCCGTGCCCTTCTCATCACTATGCTCCAAGACCCCTGTAATCCGATTGCTCCATGCCCCTTTTCATCTCAATGCTCCATGAACCCTGTCATCAAAGTGCACCATGCCCATCATCATAATGCTTCAGGTTATTCTCATCACAATGAAATCAAAAAGCTCCATGACCTCTGTCATCACAATGCTCCAAACCCTTGTGATCACAATGTTCCATAACACTTATCATCACAACACACCATGATGCTCGTCATCACAATTATCCATGGTCTTCTCATCACAATGCTCCATGACATTTTTCATAACAATGATCCATGCCCTTTTCATCACAATGCTCCAAGACCCCTGTAATCACAATGCTCCATGCCCCTTTTCATCAGAATGCTCCATGAGACTTGTCATCACAAGGCTCCATTGTCTTCTCATCACATTGCTCCAGGACCTTGTCATCACCATGCACCATGCCCTTCTCATCACAATGCTACATGACCCCTGTCATCACAATACCCCATGAACATTTTCAGTCCAATGCTCCATGACCTTCTCATCACAGTGCTCCATGACCGATATCATCACCATGCTCCCAGACCACTGTCATCACAGCGCTCCATGACACCTGACAACACAATGATCCGGGACTCTTGTCATCACAATGCTCCATTCCCTAGTCATCACAATGCTCCATGACCCCTGTCATCACAATACTCCATGAACATTTTCAGCCCAATGCTCCATGACCCTTGTCATCACAATGATCCATGCCCTTGTCATCCCAATGCTCCATGACCCCTGTATTCACAATGCTTCATTACGCTTGTCATCACAGTGCTCCATGACACCTGTCATCACAATGCTCCATGCCTTTGTCAGCAAAATGCTACATGACCTTGTCATTACAATGCTCTATGCGCTTGTCATCACAATCCTCCATTGTCATCACAATCCTCCATGAACTTTGGGATCACATTGCTTCATGCCCTTGTCATCACAATGCTCCATGCTCCTTGAAATCAGCTCTATGCTTCTTGAAATCAAAATGATCCATGACCTCTGTCATCACAATGCTCCAAACGCTTGTGATCACAATGTTCCATAACACTTGTCCTCACAACGCTCCATGATGCCTGTCATCACAATACTCCATGCCCTTTTCATCACAATGCTCCATGACCTTTGTCATCACAATTCTCAATACACTTGTCATCACAATGCTCCCTGACACTTGTCATCAGAATGCTCCATGACACTTGGCATCACAATGCTCCATGCTATTGTCATCACAATGGGCCATTACATATGTCATCACAATTCTCCCTGACACCTGTCTTCACAGTACTGCATGACCTGGTCATCACAATGCACCATGCCCTTGTCATCACAATGCTCCATTCCAACTGTCATCGCAATAATCCATGAAATTTGTTAGACCAATGCTCCGTGCCCTTGTCATCACAATGCTCCATGCCCTTGTTATCACAATGCTCCATGTCCCCTGTCATCACAATGCTCCGTGACTCCAGTCATCACAATGCTTCATGATCTTTGTCATCACAATGGTCCATGCCCTCGTCATCAACAGTCTCTGTGACCATTTTAACCACAATGCTCCATGCCATTCTCATCACAATGCTCCATTACCTCTGTCATAACAATGCTCCATGACCCCTGCCATCACAATGTTCCACGGCCTTGTCATCACAAGGCTACATGACACTTGTCATCACAATGCTCCAAAAGCCCTGTAATCACATTGTTCCATGCCCCTTTTCATCTCAATGCTCCATGAACCCTGTCATCACAATGCACCATGCCCATCATCATAAAGCTTCAGGCTATTGTCATCACAGTGAAATCAAAATGGTCCATGACCACTGTCATCACAATGCTCCAAAACCTTGTGATCACAATGTTCCATAACACTTATCATCACAACACCCCATGACGCTCGTCATCACAATTATCCTTGGTCTTCTCATCACAATGCTCCATGACCTTTGTCATCACAATGCTCAATACACTTGTCATCACAAAGTTCCCTGACACTTGTCATCAGTATGCTGCTTGAACCCTGTCATGACAAGGATCCATGCCTTTTTCATAACAATGATCCATGCCCTTTTCTTCACAATGCTCAAAGACCCCTGTAATCACAATGCTCCATGCCCTTGTCATCACAAAGCTCACTGATGCATGTCATAAGAATGCTCCTTGGCCTTCTCATAACAATGCTCCATGCCCTTGTAATCTCAAAGTTCCAAGATCCCTGTAATCACAATCCTCCATTCCCCTTTTCATCAGTATGCTCCATGAGACTTGTCATCACAAGGCTCCATGGTTTTCTCATCACAATGCTCCAGTACCTTGTCATCACAATGCTTCACGACCTTGTCATGAAAATTCTCAATGGCCCTTGTCATCATACTGCTCCAAGCCCTAGTCATCACAATGCTCCATTATATTTGTCATCACAATCCTCCATTACATTTGGCATCACAATGCTCCATGCCATTGTCATCGCAATGGACCATGATATATGTCATCACAATGCTCCCTGACACCTGTCTTCACAATACTCCAAAACCTTTTCATCACAATGCCCCATGCCCTTGTCATCACAATGCACCATGGCCACTGTCATCACAATAGTCTATGAAACTTGTGAGACCAATGCTCCATGCCCCTGTCATCACAATGCTCCATGCCCCTGTCATCACAATGCTCCATGACCCCTGTCATCACAATGCTCTGTGACTCCAGTCATCACAATGCTTCATAACGTTTGTCATCACAGTGGTCCATGCCCGCATCATCACAAGGCTCTGTGACATTTGTAACCACAATGCTCCATGAACTTTTCATCACAATGCTCCGTGACCCTTGTCATCACAATGCTCCATGCCTTTGTCAGAACAATGCTCCATGACCCTTGTCATCACAGTGTGCCATGCGCTTTTCATCACAATGGTCCACAACTTTGTCATCGCAATGCTCCATAAACCTTGTCATCACAATGCTCCATGCACTTCTCATCAAAATGCTCTCTCAGCAGAGATATCACAATGTTCCATCACTAGTCATCACAATACTCCCTCACCCCTGTAATCACAATGTTCCATGACCCCTGTCATCACAATGCTACATCCCCTTATCATCACAATGTTCCATGACCCCTGACATCACAATGTTCCATAACACCTGTCATCAAAATGCTCCATGACCCTTTTCATCCCAAAGCTCCATGACGCCTGACATCAAAATGTTCCATTACACTTTTCATCAAATTGCTGCATGACCCTGTCATCAAAATGCTCCCTGCCCTTCTCATCACAATGCACCACGCACTTGTCATCAAAATGCTCTATCTCATTTGTCATCACAAAGCTCCCTGACACTTGTCATCACAATGCTCCATGTCATTGTCATCACAATGCTCCATGAACCCTCTCATCACATTGCTCCATGCCCTTGTCATCACAAAGTTCCATGACACTTGTCATCCCAATGCTCGATGCCCTTCTCATCACAATGCTCCATGCCCTTGTCATTACAATCCTCCATGACCCATGTATCACAGTGTTCTGTGCCCTTGTCATCACAATGCTCCATGCCAACTCTCAACACAATAATCAATGAAACATTTCAGACCAATGATCCATGCCCTTCTCATCAAAATGCTCCATTACCTATGTCATAACAATGCTCCATGACCCATGCCATCACAATATTCCCCGGCCTTGTAACCATAAGGCTCCATGACACTTGTCATCACAATGCTCCATGCCCTTGTCATCACAAAGCTCCATGACGCATGTCATCAGAATGCTCCATGGCATTCTCATCACAATGCTCCGTGCCCTTCTCATCACTATGCTCCAAGACCCCTGTAATCCGATTGCTCCATGCCCCTTTTCATCTCAATGCTCCATGAACCCTGTCATCAAAGTGCACCATGCCCATCATCATAATGCTTCAGGTTATTCTCATCACAATGAAATCAAAAAGCTCCATGACCTCTGTCATCACAATGCTCCAAACCCTTGTGATCACAATGTTCCATAACACTTATCATCACAACACACCATGATGCTCGTCATCACAATTATCCATGGTCTTCTCATCACAATGCTCCATGACATTTTTCATAACAATGATCCATGCCCTTTTCATCACAATGCTCCAAGACCCCTGTAATCACAATGCTCCATGCCCCTTTTCATCAGAATGCTCCATGAGACTTGTCATCACAAGGCTCCATTGTCTTCTCATCACATTGCTCCAGGACCTTGTCATCACCATGCACCATGCCCTTCTCATCACAATGCTACATGACCCCTGTCATCACAATACCCCATGAACATTTTCAGTCCAATGCTCCATGACCTTCTCATCACAGTGCTCCATGACCGATATCATCACCATGCTCCCAGACCACTGTCATCACAGCGCTCCATGACACCTGACAACACAATGATCCGGGACTCTTGTCATCACAATGCTCCATTCCCTAGTCATCACAATGCTCCATGACCCCTGTCATCACAATACTCCATGAACATTTTCAGCCCAATGCTCCATGACCCTTGTCATCACAATGATCCATGCCCTTGTCATCCCAATGCTCCATGACCCCTGTATTCACAATGCTTCATTACGCTTGTCATCACAGTGCTCCATGACACCTGTCATCACAATGCTCCATGCCTTTGTCAGCAAAATGCTACATGACCTTGTCATTACAATGCTCTATGCGCTTGTCATCACAATCCTCCATTGTCATCACAATCCTCCATGAACTTTGGGATCACATTGCTTCATGCCCTTGTCATCACAATGCTCCATGCTCCTTGAAATCAGCTCTATGCTTCTTGAAATCAAAATGATCCATGACCTCTGTCATCACAATGCTCCAAACGCTTGTGATCACAATGTTCCATAACACTTGTCCTCACAACGCTCCATGATGCCTGTCATCACAATACTCCATGCCCTTTTCATCACAATGCTCCATGACCTTTGTCATCACAATTCTCAATACACTTGTCATCACAATGCTCCCTGACACTTGTCATCAGAATGCTCCATGACACTTGGCATCACAATGCTCCATGCTATTGTCATCACAATGGGCCATTACATATGTCATCACAATTCTCCCTGACACCTGTCTTCACAGTACTGCATGACCTGGTCATCACAATGCACCATGCCCTTGTCATCACAATGCTCCATTCCAACTGTCATCGCAATAATCCATGAAATTTGTTAGACCAATGCTCCGTGCCCTTGTCATCACAATGCTCCATGCCCTTGTTATCACAATGCTCCATGTCCCCTGTCATCACAATGCTCCGTGACTCCAGTCATCACAATGCTTCATGATCTTTGTCATCACAATGGTCCATGCCCTCGTCATCAACAGTCTCTGTGACCATTTTAACCACAATGCTCCATGCCATTCTCATCACAATGCTCCATTACCTCTGTCATAACAATGCTCCATGACCCCTGCCATCACAATGTTCCACGGCCTTGTCATCACAAGGCTACATGACACTTGTCATCACAATGCTCCAAAAGCCCTGTAATCACATTGTTCCATGCCCCTTTTCATCTCAATGCTCCATGAACCCTGTCATCACAATGCACCATGCCCATCATCATAAAGCTTCAGGCTATTGTCATCACAGTGAAATCAAAATGGTCCATGACCACTGTCATCACAATGCTCCAAAACCTTGTGATCACAATGTTCCATAACACTTATCATCACAACACCCCATGACGCTCGTCATCACAATTATCCTTGGTCTTCTCATCACAATGCTCCATGACCTTTGTCATCACAATGCTCAATACACTTGTCATCACAAAGTTCCCTGACACTTGTCATCAGTATGCTGCTTGAACCCTGTCATGACAAGGATCCATGCCTTTTTCATAACAATGATCCATGCCCTTTTCTTCACAATGCTCAAAGACCCCTGTAATCACAATGCTCCATGCCCTTGTCATCACAAAGCTCACTGATGCATGTCATAAGAATGCTCCTTGGCCTTCTCATAACAATGCTCCATGCCCTTGTAATCTCAAAGTTCCAAGATCCCTGTAATCACAATCCTCCATTCCCCTTTTCATCAGTATGCTCCATGAGACTTGTCATCACAAGGCTCCATGGTTTTCTCATCACAATGCTCCAGTACCTTGTCATCACAATGCTTCACGACCTTGTCATGAAAATTCTCAATGGCCCTTGTCATCATACTGCTCCAAGCCCTAGTCATCACAATGCTCCATTATATTTGTCATCACAATCCTCCATTACATTTGGCATCACAATGCTCCATGCCATTGTCATCGCAATGGACCATGATATATGTCATCACAATGCTCCCTGACACCTGTCTTCACAATACTCCAAAACCTTTTCATCACAATGCCCCATGCCCTTGTCATCACAATGCACCATGGCCACTGTCATCACAATAGTCTATGAAACTTGTCAGACCAATGCTCCATGCCCCTGTCATCACAATGCTCCATGCCCCTGTCATCACAATGCTCCATGACCCCTGTCATCACAATGCTCTGTGACTCCAGTCATCACAATGCTTCATAACGTTTGTCATCACAGTGGTCCATGCCCGCATCATCACAAGGCTCTGTGACATTTGTAACCACAATGCTCCATGAACTTTTCATCACAATGCTCCGTGACCCTTGTCATCACAATGCTCCATGCCTTTGTCAGAACAATGCTCCATGACCCTTGTCATCACAGTGTGCCATGCGCTTTTCATCACAATGGTCCACAACTTTGTCATCGCAATGCTCCATAAACCTTGTCATCACAATGCTCCATGCACTTCTCATCAAAATGCTCTCTCAGCAGAGATATCACAATGTTCCATCACTAGTCATCACAATACTCCCTCACCCCTGTAATCACAATGTTCCATGACCCCTGTCATCACAATGCTACATCCCCTTATCATCACAATGTTCCATGACCCCTGACATCACAATGTTCCATAACACCTGTCATCAAAATGCTCCATGACCCTTTTCATCCCAAAGCTCCATGACGCCTGACATCAAAATGTTCCATTACACTTTTCATCAAATTGCTGCATGACCCTGTCATCAAAATGCTCCCTGCCCTTCTCATCACAATGCACCACGCACTTGTCATCAAAATGCTCCATCTCATTTGTCATCACAAAGCTCCCTGACACTTGTCATCACAATGCTCCATGTCATTGTCATCACAATGCTCCATGAACCCTCTCATCACATTGCTCCATGCCCTTGTCATCACAAAGTTCCATGACACTTGTCATCCCAATGCTCGATGCCCTTCTCATCACAATGCTCCATGCCCTTGTCATTACAATCCTCCATGACCCATGTATCACAGTGTTCCGTGCCCTTGTCATCACAATGCTCCATGCCAACTCTCAACACAATAATCAATGAAACATTTCAGACCAATGATCCATGCCCTTCTCATCAAAATGCTCCATTACCTATGTCATAACAATGCTCCATGACCCATGCCATCACAATATTCCCCGGCCTTGTAACCATAAGGCTCCATGACACTTGTCATCACAATGCTCCATGCCCTTGTCATCACAAAGCTCCATGACGCATGTCATCAGAATGCTCCATGGCATTCTCATCACAATGCTCCGTGCCCTTCTCATCACTATGCTCCAAGACCCCTGTAATCCGATTGCTCCATGCCCCTTTTCATCTCAATGCTCCATGAACCCTGTCATCAAAGTGCACCATGCCCATCATCATAATGCTTCAGGTTATTCTCATCACAATGAAATCAAAAAGCTCCATGACCTCTGTCATCACAATGCTCCAAACCCTTGTGATCACAATGTTCCATAACACTTATCATCACAACACACCATGATGCTCGTCATCACAATTATCCATGGTCTTCTCATCACAATGCTCCATGACATTTTTCATAACAATGATCCATGCCCTTTTCATCACAATGCTCCAAGACCCCTGTAATCACAATGCTCCATGCCCCTTTTCATCAGAATGCTCCATGAGACTTGTCATCACAAGGCTCCATTGTCTTCTCATCACATTGCTCCAGGACCTTGTCATCACCATGCACCATGCCCTTCTCATCACAATGCTACATGACCCCTGTCATCACAATACCCCATGAACATTTTCAGTCCAATGCTCCATGACCTTCTCATCACAGTGCTCCATGACCGATATCATCACCATGCTCCCAGACCACTGTCATCACAGCGCTCCATGACACCTGACAACACAATGATCCGGGACTCTTGTCATCACAATGCTCCATTCCCTAGTCATCACAATGCTCCATGACCCCTGTCATCACAATACTCCATGAACATTTTCAGCCCAATGCTCCATGACCCTTGTCATCACAATGATCCATGCCCTTGTCATCCCAATGCTCCATGACCCCTGTATTCACAATGCTTCATTACGCTTGTCATCACAGTGCTCCATGACACCTGTCATCACAATGCTCCATGCCTTTGTCAGCAAAATGCTACATGACCTTGTCATTACAATGCTCTATGCGCTTGTCATCACAATCCTCCATTGTCATCACAATCCTCCATGAACTTTGGGATCACATTGCTTCATGCCCTTGTCATCACAATGCTCCATGCTCCTTGAAATCAGCTCTATGCTTCTTGAAATCAAAATGATCCATGACCTCTGTCATCACAATGCTCCAAACGCTTGTGATCACAATGTTCCATAACACTTGTCCTCACAACGCTCCATGATGCCTGTCATCACAATACTCCATGCCCTTTTCATCACAATGCTCCATGACCTTTGTCATCACAATTCTCAATACACTTGTCATCACAATGCTCCCTGACACTTGTCATCAGAATGCTCCATGACACTTGGCATCACAATGCTCCATGCTATTGTCATCACAATGGGCCATTACATATGTCATCACAATTCTCCCTGACACCTGTCTTCACAGTACTGCATGACCTGGTCATCACAATGCACCATGCCCTTGTCATCACAATGCTCCATTCCAACTGTCATCGCAATAATCCATGAAATTTGTTAGACCAATGCTCCGTGCCCTTGTCATCACAATGCTCCATGCCCTTGTTATCACAATGCTCCATGTCCCCTGTCATCACAATGCTCCGTGACTCCAGTCATCACAATGCTTCATGATCTTTGTCATCACAATGGTCCATGCCCTCGTCATCAACAGTCTCTGTGACCATTTTAACCACAATGCTCCATGCCATTCTCATCACAATGCTCCATTACCTCTGTCATAACAATGCTCCATGACCCCTGCCATCACAATGTTCCACGGCCTTGTCATCACAAGGCTACATGACACTTGTCATCACAATGCTCCAAAAGCCCTGTAATCACATTGTTCCATGCCCCTTTTCATCTCAATGCTCCATGAACCCTGTCATCACAATGCACCATGCCCATCATCATAAAGCTTCAGGCTATTGTCATCACAGTGAAATCAAAATGGTCCATGACCACTGTCATCACAATGCTCCAAAACCTTGTGATCACAATGTTCCATAACACTTATCATCACAACACCCCATGACGCTCGTCATCACAATTATCCTTGGTCTTCTCATCACAATGCTCCATGACCTTTGTCATCACAATGCTCAATACACTTGTCATCACAAAGTTCCCTGACACTTGTCATCAGTATGCTGCTTGAACCCTGTCATGACAAGGATCCATGCCTTTTTCATAACAATGATCCATGCCCTTTTCTTCACAATGCTCAAAGACCCCTGTAATCACAATGCTCCATGCCCTTGTCATCACAAAGCTCACTGATGCATGTCATAAGAATGCTCCTTGGCCTTCTCATAACAATGCTCCATGCCCTTGTAATCTCAAAGTTCCAAGATCCCTGTAATCACAATCCTCCATTCCCCTTTTCATCAGTATGCTCCATGAGACTTGTCATCACAAGGCTCCATGGTTTTCTCATCACAATGCTCCAGTACCTTGTCATCACAATGCTTCACGACCTTGTCATGAAAATTCTCAATGGCCCTTGTCATCATACTGCTCCAAGCCCTAGTCATCACAATGCTCCATTATATTTGTCATCACAATCCTCCATTACATTTGGCATCACAATGCTCCATGCCATTGTCATCGCAATGGACCATGATATATGTCATCACAATGCTCCCTGACACCTGTCTTCACAATACTCCAAAACCTTTTCATCACAATGCCCCATGCCCTTGTCATCACAATGCACCATGGCCACTGTCATCACAATAGTCTATGAAACTTGTCAGACCAATGCTCCATGCCCCTGTCATCACAATGCTCCATGCCCCTGTCATCACAATGCTCCATGACCCCTGTCATCACAATGCTCTGTGACTCCAGTCATCACAATGCTTCATAACGTTTGTCATCACAGTGGTCCATGCCCGCATCATCACAAGGCTCTGTGACATTTGTAACCACAATGCTCCATGAACTTTTCATCACAATGCTCCGTGACCCTTGTCATCACAATGCTCCATGCCTTTGTCAGAACAATGCTCCATGACCCTTGTCATCACAGTGTGCCATGCGCTTTTCATCACAATGGTCCACAACTTTGTCATCGCAATGCTCCATAAACCTTGTCATCACAATGCTCCATGCACTTCTCATCAAAATGCTCTCTCAGCAGAGATATCACAATGTTCCATCACTAGTCATCACAATACTCCCTCACCCCTGTAATCACAATGTTCCATGACCCCTGTCATCACAATGCTACATCCCCTTATCATCACAATGTTCCATGACCCCTGACATCACAATGTTCCATAACACCTGTCATCAAAATGCTCCATGACCCTTTTCATCCCAAAGCTCCATGACGCCTGACATCAAAATGTTCCATTACACTTTTCATCAAATTGCTGCATGACCCTGTCATCAAAATGCTCCCTGCCCTTCTCATCACAATGCACCACGCACTTGTCATCAAAATGCTCCATCTCATTTGTCATCACAAAGCTCCCTGACACTTGTCATCACAATGCTCCATGTCATTGTCATCACAATGCTCCATGAACCCTCTCATCACATTGCTCCATGCCCTTGTCATCACAAAGTTCCATGACACTTGTCATCCCAATGCTCGATGCCCTTCTCATCACAATGCTCCATGCCCTTGTCATTACAATCCTCCATGACCCATGTATCACAGTGTTCCGTGCCCTTGTCATCACAATGCTCCATGCCAACTCTCAACACAATAATCAATGAAACATTTCAGACCAATGATCCATGCCCTTCTCATCAAAATGCTCCATTACCTATGTCATAACAATGCTCCATGACCCATGCCATCACAATATTCCCCGGCCTTGTAACCATAAGGCTCCATGACACTTGTCATCACAATGCTCCATGCCCTTGTCATCACAAAGCTCCATGACGCATGTCATCAGAATGCTCCATGGCATTCTCATCACAATGCTCCGTGCCCTTCTCATCACTATGCTCCAAGACCCCTGTAATCCGATTGCTCCATGCCCCTTTTCATCTCAATGCTCCATGAACCCTGTCATCAAAGTGCACCATGCCCATCATCATAATGCTTCAGGTTATTCTCATCACAATGAAATCAAAAAGCTCCATGACCTCTGTCATCACAATGCTCCAAACCCTTGTGATCACAATGTTCCATAACACTTATCATCACAACACACCATGATGCTCGTCATCACAATTATCCATGGTCTTCTCATCACAATGCTCCATGACATTTTTCATAACAATGATCCATGCCCTTTTCATCACAATGCTCCAAGACCCCTGTAATCACAATGCTCCATGCCCCTTTTCATCAGAATGCTCCATGAGACTTGTCATCACAAGGCTCCATTGTCTTCTCATCACATTGCTCCAGGACCTTGTCATCACCATGCACCATGCCCTTCTCATCACAATGCTACATGACCCCTGTCATCACAATACCCCATGAACATTTTCAGTCCAATGCTCCATGACCTTCTCATCACAGTGCTCCATGACCGATATCATCACCATGCTCCCAGACCACTGTCATCACAGCGCTCCATGACACCTGACAACACAATGATCCGGGACTCTTGTCATCACAATGCTCCATTCCCTAGTCATCACAATGCTCCATGACCCCTGTCATCACAATACTCCATGAACATTTTCAGCCCAATGCTCCATGACCCTTGTCATCACAATGATCCATGCCCTTGTCATCCCAATGCTCCATGACCCCTGTATTCACAATGCTTCATTACGCTTGTCATCACAGTGCTCCATGACACCTGTCATCACAATGCTCCATGCCTTTGTCAGCAAAATGCTACATGACCTTGTCATTACAATGCTCTATGCGCTTGTCATCACAATCCTCCATTGTCATCACAATCCTCCATGAACTTTGGGATCACATTGCTTCATGCCCTTGTCATCACAATGCTCCATGCTCCTTGAAATCAGCTCTATGCTTCTTGAAATCAAAATGATCCATGACCTCTGTCATCACAATGCTCCAAACGCTTGTGATCACAATGTTCCATAACACTTGTCCTCACAACGCTCCATGATGCCTGTCATCACAATACTCCATGCCCTTTTCATCACAATGCTCCATGACCTTTGTCATCACAATTCTCAATACACTTGTCATCACAATGCTCCCTGACACTTGTCATCAGAATGCTCCATGACACTTGGCATCACAATGCTCCATGCTATTGTCATCACAATGCGCCATTACATATGTCATCACAATTCTCCCTGACACCTGTCTTCACAGTACTGCATGACCTGGTCATCACAATGCACCATGCCCTTGTCATCACAATGCTCCATTCCAACTGTCATCGCAATAATCCATGAAATTTGTTAGACCAATGCTCCGTGCCCTTGTCATCACAATGCTCCATGCCCTTGTTATCACAATGCTCCATGTCCCCTGTCATCACAATGCTCCGTGACTCCAGTCATCACAATGCTTCATGATCTTTGTCATCACAATGGTCCATGCCCTCGTCATCAACAGTCTCTGTGACCATTTTAACCACAATGCTCCATGCCATTCTCATCACAATGCTCCATTACCTCTGTCATAACAATGCTCCATGACCCCTGCCATCACAATGTTCCACGGCCTTGTCATCACAAGGCTACATGACACTTGTCATCACAATGCTCCAAAAGCCCTGTAATCACATTGTTCCATGCCCCTTTTCATCTCAATGCTCCATGAACCCTGTCATCACAATGCACCATGCCCATCATCATAAAGCTTCAGGCTATTGTCATCACAGTGAAATCAAAATGGTCCATGACCACTGTCATCACAATGCTCCAAAACCTTGTGATCACAATGTTCCATAACACTTATCATCACAACACCCCATGACGCTCGTCATCACAATTATCCTTGGTCTTCTCATCACAATGCTCCATGACCTTTGTCATCACAATGCTCAATACACTTGTCATCACAAAGTTCCCTGACACTTGTCATCAGTATGCTGCTTGAACCCTGTCATGACAAGGATCCATGCCTTTTTCATAACAATGATCCATGCCCTTTTCTTCACAATGCTCAAAGACCCCTGTAATCACAATGCTCCATGCCCTTGTCATCACAAAGCTCACTGATGCATGTCATAAGAATGCTCCTTGGCCTTCTCATAACAATGCTCCATGCCCTTGTAATCTCAATGTTCCAAGATCCCTGTAATCACAATCCTCCATTCCCCTTTTCATCAGTATGCTCCATGAGACTTGTCATCACAAGGCTCCATGGTTTTCTCATCACAATGCTCCAGTACCTTGTCATCACAATGCTTCACGACCTTGTCATGAAAATTCTCAATGGCCCTTGTCATCATACTGCTCCAAGCCCTAGTCATCACAATGCTCCATTATATTTGTCATCACAATCCTCCATTACATTTGGCATCACAATGCTCCATGCCATTGTCATCGCAATGGACCATGATATATGTCATCACAATGCTCCCTGACACCTGTCTTCACAATACTCCAAGACCTTTTCATCACAATGCCCCATGCCCTTGTCATCACAATGCACCATGGCCACTGTCATCACAATAGTCTATGAAACTTGTCAGACCAATGCTCCATGCCCCTGTCATCACAATGCTCCATGCCCCTGTCATCACAATGCTCCATGACCCCTGTCATCACAATGCTCTGTGACTCCAGTCATCACAATGCTTCATAACGTTTGTCATCACAATGGTCCATGCCCGCATCATCACAAGGCTCTGTGACATTTGTAACCACAATGCTCCATGAACTTTTCATCACAATGCTCCGTGACCCTTGTCATCACAATGCTCCATGCCTTTGTCAGAACAATGCTCCATGACCCGTGTCATCACAATGTGCCATGCGCTTTTCATCACAATGGTCCACAAATTTGTCATCGCAATGCTCCATAAACCTTGTCATCACAATGCTCCATGACCGATATCATCACCATGCTCCCTGACCACTGTCATCACAGCGCTCCATGATACCTGACAACACAATGATCCGGGACTCTTGTCATCACAATGCTCCATTCCCTAGTCATCACAATGCTCCATGACCCCTGTCATCACAATACTCCATGAACATTTTCAGCCCAATGCTCCATGACCCTTGTCATCACAATGATCCATGCCCTTGTCATCCCAATGCTCCATGACCCCTGTATTCACAATGCTCCATGACGCTTGTCATCACAGTGCTCCATGACACCTGTCATCACAATGCTCTATGCCTTTATCAGCAAAATGCTACATGACATTCTCATTACAATGTTCTATGCCCTTGTCATCACAATCCTCCATTACCATTGTCATCACAATCCTCCATGAACTTTGGGATCACATTGCTTAATGCCCTTGTCATCACAATGCTCCATGCTCCTTGAAATCAGCTCCATGCTCCATGATATCAAAATGATCCATGACCTCTGTCATCACAATGCTCCAAACCCTTGTGATCACAATGTTCTATAACACTTGTCTTCACAACGCTCCATGATGCCTGTCCTCACAATACTCCATGCCCTTTTCATCACAATGCTCCATGACCTTTGTCATCACAATTCTCAATACACTTGTCATCACAATGCTCCCTGACACTTGTCGTCAGAATGCTCCATGACACTTTGCATCACAATGCTCCATGCCATTGTCATCACAATGGGCCATTACATATGTCATCACAATGCTCCCTGATACCTGTCTTCACAATACTGCATGACCAGGTCATCACAATGCGCCATGCCCTTGTCATCACAATGCTCCATTCCAACTGTCATCGCAATAATCCATGAAATTTGTTAGACCAATGCTCCATGCCCTTGTCATCACAATGCTCCATGCCCTTGTTATCACAATGCTCCATGACCCCTGTCATCACAATGCTCCATGACTCCAGTCATCACATTGCTTCATGACCTTTGTCATCACAATGGTCCATGCCCTCGTCATCAACAGTCTCTGTGACCTTTTTAACCACAATGCTCCATGCCATTCTCATCACAATGTTCCATTACCTCTGTCATAACAATGCTCCATGACCCCTGCCATCACAATGTTCCACGGCCTTGTCATCACAAGGCTACATGACCCTTGTCATCACATTGCCCCAAGACCCCTGTAATCACAGTGCTCCATGTCCCTTTTCATCTCAATTATCCATGAACCCTGTCATCAGAATGCCCCATGCCCATGATCATAATGCTTCAGGCTATTGTCATGACAATGAAATCAAAATGCTCCATGACCTCTGTCATCACAATGCTCTAAACCCTTGTGATCACAATATTTCATAACACTTGTCATCACAATGCCCCATGACGCTCGTCATCACAATTATCCATGGTCTTCTCATCACAATGCTCCATGACCTTTGTCATCACAATGCTCAGTACACTTGGCATCAAAATGCTACCTGACACTTGTTGTCTGTATGCTCCTTGAACCCTCTCATGATAAGGCTCCATGCATTTATCTTAACAATGCTCCATGCCCTTTTCATCACAATGCTCCAAGACCCCTGTAATCACAATGCTCCATGCCCTTGTCATCACAAAGCTCACTGATGCATGTCATAAGAATGCTCCTTGGCCTTCTCATAACAATGCTCCATGCCCTTGTAATCTCAATGTTCCAAGACCCCTGTAATCACAATGCTCCATGCCCCTTTTCATCAGAATGCTCCATGAGACTTGTCATCACAAGGCTCCATTGTCTTCTCATCACATTGCTCCAGGACCTTGTCATCACCATGCACCATGCCCTTCTCATCACAATGCTACATGACCCCTGTCATCACAATACCCCATGAACATTTTCAGTCCAATGCTCCATGACCTTCTCATCACAGTGCTCCATGACCGATATCATCACCATGCTCCCAGACCACTGTCATCACAGCGCTCCATGACACCTGACAACACAATGATCCGGGACTCTTGTCATCACAATGCTCCATTCCCTAGTCATCACAATGCTCCATGACCCCTGTCATCACAATACTCCATGAACATTTTCAGCAAAATGCTCCATGACCCTTGTCATCACAATGATCCATGCCCTTGTCATCCCAATGCTCCATGACCCCTGTATTCACAATGCTTCGTTACGCTTGTCATCACAGTGCTCCATGACACCTGTCATCACAATGCTCCATGCCTTTGTCAGCAAAATGCTACATGACCTTGTCATTACAATGCTCTATGCGCTTGTCATCACAATCCTCCATTACCATTGTCAACACAATCCTCCATGAACTTTGGGATCACATTGCTTCATGCCCTTGTCATCACAATGCTCCATGCTCCTTGAAATCAGCTCCATGCTTCTTGAAATCAAAATGATCCATGACCTCTGTCATCACAATGCTCCAAACGCTTGTGATCACAATGTTCCATAACTCTTGTCCTCACAACGCTCCATGATGCCTGTCATCACAGTACTCCATGCCCTTTTCATCACAATGCTCCATGACCTTTGTCATCACAATTCTCAATACACTTGTCATCACAATGGTCCCTGACACTTGTCGTCAGAATGCTCCATGACACTTGGCATCACAATGCTCCATGCCATTGTCATCACAATGGGCCATTACATATGTCATCACAATGCTCCCTGATACCTGTCTTCACAATACTGCATGACCTGGTCATCACAATGCGCCATGCCCTTGTCATCACAATGCTCCATTCCAACTGTCATCGCAATAATCCATGAAATTTGTTAGACCAATGCTCCATGCCCTTGTCATCACAATGCTCCATGCCCTTGTTATCACAATGCTCCATGACCCCTGTCATCACAATGCTCCATGACTCCAGTCATCACATTGCTTCATGACCTTTGTCATCACAATGGTCCATGCCCTCGTCATCAACAGTCTCTGTGACCTTTTTAACCACAATGCTCCATGCCATTCTCATCACAATGTTCCATTACCTCTGTCATAACAATGCTCCATGACCCCTGCCATCACAATGTTCCACGGCCTTGTCATCACAAGGCTACATGACCCTTGTCATCACAATGCCCCAAGACCCCTGTAATCACAGTGCTCCATGTCCCTTTTCATCTCAATTATCCATGAACCCTGTCATCAGAATGCCCCATGCCCATGATCATAATGCTTCAGGCTATTGTCATGACAATGAAATCAAAATGCTCCATGACCTCTGTCATCACAATGCTCTAAACCCTTGTGATCACAATATTTCATAACACTTGTCATCACAATGCCCCATGACGCTCGTCATCACAATTATCCATGGTCTTCTCATCACAATGCTCCATGACCTTTGTCATCACAATGCTCAGTACACTTGGCATCAAAATGCTACCTGACACTTGTTGACTGTATGCTCCTTGAACCCTCTCATGATAAGGCTCCATGCATTTATCTTAACAATGCTCCATGCCCTTTTCATCACAATGCTCCAAGACCCCTGTAATCACAATGCTCCATGCCCTTGTCATCACAAAGCTCACTGATGCATGTCATAAGAATGCTCCTTGGCCTTCTCATAACAATGCTCCATGCCCTTGTAATCTCAATGTTCCAAGTCCCCTGTAATCACAATCCTCCATTCCCCTTTTCATCAGTATGCACCATGAGACTTGTCATCACAAGGCTCCATGGTTTTCTCATCACAATGCTCCAGGACCTTGTCATCACAATGCTTAACGACCTTGTCATGAAAATTCTCAATGGCCCTTGTCATCATAATGCTCCAAGCCCTAGTCATCACAATGCTCCATTATATTTGTCATCACAATCCTCCATTACATTTGGCATCACAATGCTCCATGCCATTGTCATCGCAATGGACCATGATATATGTCATCACAATGCTCCCTGACACCTGTCTTCACAATACTCCAAAACCTTTTCATCACAATGCCCCATGCCCTTGTCATCACAATGCACCATGGCCACTGTCATCACAATAGTCTATGAAACTTGTGAGACCAATGCTCCATGCCCCTGTCATCACAATGCTCCATGCCCCTGTCATCACAATGCTCCATGACCCCTGTCATCACAATGCTCTGTGACTCCAGTCATCACAATGCTTCATAACGTTTGTCATCACAGTGGTCCATGCCCGCATCATCACAAGGCTCTGTGACATTTGTAACCACAATGCTCCATGAACTTTTCATCACAATGCTCCGTGACCCTTGTCATCACAATGCTCCATGCCTTTGTCAGAACAATGCTCCATGACCCTTGTCATCACAGTGTGCCATGCGCTTTTCATCACAATGGTCCACAACTTTGTCATCGCAATGCTCCATAAACCTTGTCATCACAATGCTCCATGAACTTCTCATCAAAATGCTCTCTCAGCAGAGATATCACAATGTTCCATCACTAGTCATCACAATACTCCCTCACCCCTGTAATCACAATGTTCCATGACCCCTGTCATCACAATGCTACATCCCCTTATCATCACAATGTTCCATGACCCCTGACATCACAATGTTCCATAACACCTGTCATCAAAATGCTCCATGACCCTTTTCATCCCAAAGCTCCATGACGCCTGACATCAAAATGTTCCATTACACTTTTCATCAAATTGCTGCATGACCCTGTCATCAAAATGCTCCCTGCCCTTCTCATCACAATGCACCACGCACTTGTCATCAAAATGCTCCATCTCATTTGTCATCACAAAGCTCCCTGACACTTGTCATCACAATGCTCCATGTCATTGTCATCACAATGCTCCATGAACCCTCTCATCACATTGCTCCATGCCCTTGTCATCACAAAGTTCCATGACACTTGTCATCCCAATGCTCGATGCCCTTCTCATCACAATGCTCCATGCCCTTGTCATTACAATCCTCCATGACCCATGTATCACAGTGTTCCGTGCCCTTGTCATCACAATGCTCCATGCCAACTCTCAACACAATAATCAATGAAACATTTCAGACCAATGATCCATGCCCTTCTCATCAAAATGCTCCATTACCTATGTCATAACAATGCTCCATGACCCATGCCATCACAATATTCCCCGGCCTTGTAACCATAAGGCTCCATGACACTTGTCATCACAATGCTCCATGCCCTTGTCATCACAAAGCTCCATGACGCATGTCATCAGAATGCTCCATGGCATTCTCATCACAATGCTCCGTGCCCTTCTCATCACTATGCTCCAAGACCCCTGTAATCCGATTGCTCCATGCCCCTTTTCATCTCAATGCTCCATGAACCCTGTCATCAAAGTGCACCATGCCCATCATCATAATGCTTCAGGTTATTCTCATCACAATGAAATCAAAAAGCTCCATGACCTCTGTCATCACAATGCTCCAAACCCTTGTGATCACAATGTTCCATAACACTTATCATCACAACACACCATGATGCTCGTCATCACAATTATCCATGGTCTTCTCATCACAATGCTCCATGACATTTTTCATAACAATGATCCATGCCCTTTTCATCACAATGCTCCAAGACCCCTGTAATCACAATGCTCCATGCCCCTTTTCATCAGAATGCTCCATGAGACTTGTCATCACAAGGCTCCATTGTCTTCTCATCACATTGCTCCAGGACCTTGTCATCACCATGCACCATGCCCTTCTCATCACAATGCTACATGACCCCTGTCATCACAATACCCCATGAACATTTTCAGTCCAATGCTCCATGACCTTCTCATCACAGTGCTCCATGACCGATATCATCACCATGCTCCCAGACCACTGTCATCACAGCGCTCCATGACACCTGACAACACAATGATCCGGGACTCTTGTCATCACAATGCTCCATTCCCTAGTCATCACAATGCTCCATGACCCCTGTCATCACAATACTCCATGAACATTTTCAGCCCAATGCTCCATGACCCTTGTCATCACAATGATCCATGCCCTTGTCATCCCAATGCTCCATGACCCCTGTATTCACAATGCTTCATTACGCTTGTCATCACAGTGCTCCATGACACCTGTCATCACAATGCTCCATGCCTTTGTCAGCAAAATGCTACATGACCTTGTCATTACAATGCTCTATGCGCTTGTCATCACAATCCTCCATTGTCATCACAATCCTCCATGAACTTTGGGATCACATTGCTTCATGCCCTTGTCATCACAATGCTCCATGCTCCTTGAAATCAGCTCTATGCTTCTTGAAATCAAAATGATCCATGACCTCTGTCATCACAATGCTCCAAACGCTTGTGATCACAATGTTCCATAACACTTGTCCTCACAACGCTCCATGATGCCTGTCATCACAATACTCCATGCCCTTTTCATCACAATGCTCCATGACCTTTGTCATCACAATTCTCAATACACTTGTCATCACAATGCTCCCTGACACTTGTCATCAGAATGCTCCATGACACTTGGCATCACAATGCTCCATGCTATTGTCATCACAATGGGCCATTACATATGTCATCACAATTCTCCCTGACACCTGTCTTCACAGTACTGCATGACCTGGTCATCACAATGCACCATGCCCTTGTCATCACAATGCTCCATTCCAACTGTCATCGCAATAATCCATGAAATTTGTTAGACCAATGCTCCGTGCCCTTGTCATCACAATGCTCCATGCCCTTGTTATCACAATGCTCCATGTCCCCTGTCATCACAATGCTCCGTGACTCCAGTCATCACAATGCTTCATGATCTTTGTCATCACAATGGTCCATGCCCTCGTCATCAACAGTCTCTGTGACCATTTTAACCACAATGCTCCATGCCATTCTCATCACAATGCTCCATTACCTCTGTCATAACAATGCTCCATGACCCCTGCCATCACAATGTTCCACGGCCTTGTCATCACAAGGCTACATGACACTTGTCATCACAATGCTCCAAAAGCCCTGTAATCACATTGTTCCATGCCCCTTTTCATCTCAATGCTCCATGAACCCTGTCATCACAATGCACCATGCCCATCATCATAAAGCTTCAGGCTATTGTCATCACAGTGAAATCAAAATGGTCCATGACCACTGTCATCACAATGCTCCAAAACCTTGTGATCACAATGTTCCATAACACTTATCATCACAACACCCCATGACGCTCGTCATCACAATTATCCTTGGTCTTCTCATCACAATGCTCCATGACCTTTGTCATCACAATGCTCAATACACTTGTCATCACAAAGTTCCCTGACACTTGTCATCAGTATGCTGCTTGAACCCTGTCATGACAAGGATCCATGCCTTTTTCATAACAATGATCCATGCCCTTTTCTTCACAATGCTCAAAGACCCCTGTAATCACAATGCTCCATGCCCTTGTCATCACAAAGCTCACTGATGCATGTCATAAGAATGCTCCTTGGCCTTCTCATAACAATGCTCCATGCCCTTGTAATCTCAATGTTCCAAGATCCCTGTAATCACAATCCTCCATTCCCCTTTTCATCAGTATGCTCCATGAGACTTGTCATCACAAGGCTCCATGGTTTTCTCATCACAATGCTCCAGTACCTTGTCATCACAATGCTTCACGACCTTGTCATGAAAATTCTCAATGGCCCTTGTCATCATACTGCTCCAAGCCCTAGTCATCACAATGCTCCATTATATTTGTCATCACAATCCTCCATTACATTTGGCATCACAATGCTCCATGCCATTGTCATCGCAATGGACCATGATATATGTCATCACAATGCTCCCTGACACCTGTCTTCACAATACTCCAAGACCTTTTCATCACAATGCCCCATGCCCTTGTCATCACAATGCACCATGGCCACTGTCATCACAATAGTCTATGAAACTTGTCAGACCAATGCTCCATGCCCCTGTCATCACAATGCTCCATGCCCCTGTCATCACAATGCTCCATGACCCCTGTCATCACAATGCTCTGTGACTCCAGTCATCACAATGCTTCATAACGTTTGTCATCACAATGGTCCATGCCCGCATCATCACAAGGCTCTGTGACATTTGTAACCACAATGCTCCATGAACTTTTCATCACAATGCTCCGTGACCCTTGTCATCACAATGCTCCATGCCTTTGTCAGAACAATGCTCCATGACCCGTGTCATCACAATGTGCCATGCGCTTTTCATCACAATGGTCCACAACTTTGTCATCGCAATGCTCCATAAACCTTGTCATCACAATGCTCCATGACCGATATCATCACCATGCTCCCTGACCACTGTCATCACAGCGCTCCATGATACCTGACAACACAATGATCCGGGACTCTTGTCATCACAATGCTCCATTCCCTAGTCATCACAATGCTCCATGACCCCTGTCATCACAATACTCCATGAACATTTTCAGCCCAATGCTCCATGACCCTTGTCATCACAATGATCCATGCCCTTGTCATCCCAATGCTCCATGACCCCTGTATTCACAATGCTCCATGACGCTTGTCATCACAGTGCTCCATGACACCTGTCATCACAATGCTCTATGCCTTTATCAGCAAAATGCTACATGACATTCTCATTACAATGTTCTATGCCCTTGTCATCACAATCCTCCATTACCATTGTCATCACAATCCTCCATGAACTTTGGGATCACATTGCTTCATGCCCTTGTCATCACAATGCTCCATGCTCCTTGAAATCAGCTCCATGCTCCATGATATCAAAATGATCCATGACCTCTGTCATCACAATGCTCCAAACCCTTGTGATCACAATGTTCTATAACACTTGTCTTCACAACGCTCCATGATGCCTGTCCTCACAATACTCCATGCCCTTTTCATCACAATGCTCCATGACCTTTGTCATCACAATTCTCAATACACTTGTCATCACAATGCTCCCTGACACTTGTCGTCAGAATGCTCCATGACACTTGGCATCACAATGCTCCATGCCATTGTCATCACAATGGGCCATTACATATGTCATCACAATGCTCCCTGATACCTGTCTTCACAATACTGCATGACCAGGTCATCACAATGCGCCATGCCCTTGTCATCACAATGCTCCATTCCAACTGTCATCGCAATAATCCATGAAATTTGTTAGACCAATGCTCCATGCCCTTGTCATCACAATGCTCCATGCCCTTGTTATCACAATGCTCCATGACCCCTGTCATCACAATGCTCCATGACTCCAGTCATCACATTGCTTCATGACCTTTGTCATCACAATGGTCCATGCCCTCGTCATCAACAGTCTCTGTGACCTTTTTAACCACAATGCTCCATGCCATTCTCATCACAATGTTCCATTACCTCTGTCATAACAATGCTCCATGACCCCTGCCATCACAATGTTCCACGGCCTTGTCATCACAAGGCTACATGACCCTTGTCATCACATTGCCCCAAGACCCCTGTAATCACAGTGCTCCATGTCCCTTTTCATCTCAATTATCCATGAACCCTGTCATCAGAATGCCCCATGCCCATGATCATAATGCTTCAGGCTATTGTCATGACAATGAAATCAAAATGCTCCATGACCTCTGTCATCACAATGCTCTAAACCCTTGTGATCACAATATTTCATAACACTTGTCATCACAATGCCCCATGACGCTCGTCATCACAATTATCCATGGTCTTCTCATCACAATGCTCCATGACCTTTGTCATCACAATGCTCAGTACACTTGGCATCAAAATGCTACCTGACACTTGTTGTCTGTATGCTCCTTGAACCCTCTCATGATAAGGCTCCATGCATTTATCTTAACAATGCTCCATGCCCTTTTCATCACAATGCTCCAAGATCCCTGTAATCACAATGCTCCATGCCCTTGTCATCACAAAGCTCACTGATGCATGTCATAAGAATGCTCCTTGGCCTTCTCATAACAATGCTCCATGCCCTTGTAATCTCAATGTTCCAAGACCCCTGTAATCACAATGCTCCATGCCCCTTTTCATCAGAATGCTCCATGAGACTTGTCATCACAAGGCTCCATTGTCTTCTCATCACATTGCTCCAGGACCTTGTCATCACCATGCACCATGCCCTTCTCATCACAATGCTACATGACCCCTGTCATCACAATACCCCATGAACATTTTCAGTCCAATGCTCCATGACCTTCTCATCACAGTGCTCCATGACCGATATCATCACCATGCTCCCAGACCACTGTCATCACAGCGCTCCATGACACCTGACAACACAATGATCCGGGACTCTTGTCATCACAATGCTCCATTCCCTAGTCATCACAATGCTCCATGACCCCTGTCATCACAATACTCCATGAACATTTTCAGCAAAATGCTCCATGACCCTTGTCATCACAATGATCCATGCCCTTGTCATCCCAATGCTCCATGACCCCTGTATTCACAATGCTTCGTTACGCTTGTCATCACAGTGCTCCATGACACCTGTCATCACAATGCTCCATGCCTTTGTCAGCAAAATGCTACATGACCTTGTCATTACAATGCTCTATGCGCTTGTCATCACAATCCTCCATTACCATTGTCAACACAATCCTCCATGAACTTTGGGATCACATTGCTTCATGCCCTTGTCATCACAATGCTCCATGCTCCTTGAAATCAGCTCCATGCTTCTTGAAATCAAAATGATCCATGACCTCTGTCATCACAATGCTCCAAACGCTTGTGATCACAATGTTCCATAACTCTTGTCCTCACAACGCTCCATGATGCCTGTCATCACAATACTCCATGCCCTTTTCATCACAATGCTCCATGACCTTTGTCATCACAATTCTCAATACACTTGTCATCACAATGGTCCCTGACACTTGTCGTCAGAATGCTCCATGACACTTGGCATCACAATGCTCCATGCCATTGTCATCACAATGGGCCATTACATATGTCATCACAATGCTCCCTGATACCTGTCTTCACAATACTGCATGACCTGGTCATCACAATGCGCCATGCCCTTGTCATCACAATGCTCCATTCCAACTGTCATCGCAATAATCCATGAAATTTGTTAGACCAATGCTCCATGCCCTTGTCATCACAATGCTCCATGCCCTTGTTATCACAATGCTCCATGACCCCTGTCATCACAATGCTCCATGACTCCAGTCATCACATTGCTTCATGACCTTTGTCATCACAATGGTCCATGCCCTCGTCATCAACAGTCTCTGTGACCTTTTTAACCACAATGCTCCATGCCATTCTCATCACAATGTTCCATTACCTCTGTCATAACAATGCTCCATGACCCCTGCCATCACAATGTTCCACGGCCTTGTCATCACAAGGCTACATGACCCTTGTCATCACAATGCCCCAAGACCCCTGTAATCACAGTGCTCCATGTCCCTTTTCATCTCAATTATCCATGAACCCTGTCATCAGAATGCCCCATGCCCATGATCATAATGCTTCAGGCTATTGTCATGACAATGAAATCAAAATGCTCCATGACCTCTGTCATCACAATGCTCTAAACCCTTGTGATCACAATATTTCATAACACTTGTCATCACAATGCCCCATGACGCTCGTCATCACAATTATCCATGGTCTTCTCATCACAATGCTCCATGACCTTTGTCATCACAATGCTCAGTACACTTGGCATCAAAATGCTACCTGACACTTGTTGTCTGTATGCTCCTTGAACCCTCTCATGATAAGGCTCCATGCATTTATCTTAACAATGCTCCATGCCCTTTTCATCACAATGCTCCAAGACCCCTGTAATCACAATGCTCCATGCCCTTGTCATCACAAAGCTCACTGATGCATGTCATAAGAATGCTCCTTGGCCTTCTCATAACAATGCTCCATGCCCTTGTAATCTCAATGTTCCAAGTCCCCTGTAATCACAATCCTCCATTCCCCTTTTCATCAGTATGCACCATGAGACTTGTCATCACAAGGCTCCATGGTTTTCTCATCACAATGCTCCAGGACCTTGTCATCACAATGCTTAACGACCTTGTCATGAAAATTCCCAATGGCCCTTGTCATCATACTTCTCCAAGCCCTAGTCATCACAATGCTCCATTATATTTGTCATCACAATCCTCCATTACATTTGGCATCACAATGCTCCATGCCATTGTCATCGCAATGGACCATGATATATGTCATCACAATGCTCCCTGACACCTGTCTTCACAATACTCCAAAACCTTTTCATCACAATGCCCCATGCCCTTGTCATCACAATGCACCATGGCCACTGTCATCACAATAGTCTATGAAACTTGTGAGACCAATGCTCCATGCCCCTGTCATCACAATGCTCCATGCCCCTGTCATCACAATGCTCCATGACCCCTGTCATCACAATGCTCTGTGACTCCAGTCATCACAATGCTTCATAACGTTTGTCATCACAGTGGTCCATGCCCGCATCATCACAAGGCTCTGTGACATTTGTAACCACAATGCTCCATGAACTTTTCATCACAATGCTCCGTGACCCTTGTCATCACAATGCTCCATGCCTTTGTCAGAACAATGCTCCATGACCCTTGTCATCACAGTGTGCCATGCGCTTTTCATCACAATGGTCCACAACTTTGTCATCGCAATGCTCCATAAACCTTGTCATCACAATGCTCCATGAACTTCTCATCAAAATGCTCTCTCAGCAGCGATATCACAATGTTCCATCACTAGTCATCACAATACTCCCTCACCCCTGTAATCACAATGTTCCATGACCCCTGTCATCACAATGCTACATCCCCTTATCATCACAATGTTCCATGACCCCTGACATCACAATGTTCCATAACACCTGTCATCAAAATGCTCCATGACCCTTTTCATCCCAAAGCTCCATGACGCCTGACATCAAAATGTTCCATTACACTTTTCATCAAATTGCTGCATGACCCTGTCATCAAAATGCTCCCTGCCCTTCTCATCACAATGCACCACGCACTTGTCATCAAAATGCTCCATCTCATTTGTCATCACAAAGCTCCCTGACACTTGTCATCACAATGCTCCATGTCATTGTCATCACAATGCTCCATGAACCCTCTCATCACATTGCTCCATGCCCTTGTCATCACAAAGTTCCATGACACTTGTCATCCCAATGCTCGATGCCCTTCTCATCACAATGCTCCATGCCCTTGTCATTACAATCCTCCATGACCCATGTATCACAGTGTTCCGTGCCCTTGTCATCACAATGCTCCATGCCAACTCTCAACACAATAATCAATGAAACATTTCAGACCAATGATCCATGCCCTTCTCATCAAAATGCTCCATTACCTATGTCATAACAATGCTCCATGACCCATGCCATCACAATATTCCCCGGCCTTGTAACCATAAGGCTCCATGACACTTGTCATCACAATGCTCCATGCCCTTGTCATCACAAAGCTCCATGACGCATGTCATCAGAATGCTCCATGGCATTCTCATCACAATGCTCCGTGCCCTTCTCATCACTATGCTCCAAGACCCCTGTAATCCGATTGCTCCATGCCCCTTTTCATCTCAATGCTCCATGAACCCTGTCATCAAAGTGCACCATGCCCATCATCATAATGCTTCAGGTTATTCTCATCACAATGAAATCAAAAAGCTCCATGACCTCTGTCATCACAATGCTCCAAACCCTTGTGATCACAATGTTCCATAACACTTATCATCACAACACACCATGATGCTCGTCATCACAATTATCCATGGTCTTCTCATCACAATGCTCCATGACATTTTTCATAACAATGATCCATGCCCTTTTCATCACAATGCTCCAAGACCCCTGTAATCACAATGCTCCATGCCCCTTTTCATCAGAATGCTCCATGAGACTTGTCATCACAAGGCTCCATTGTCTTCTCATCACATTGCTCCAGGACCTTGTCATCACCATGCACCATGCCCTTCTCATCACAATGCTACATGACCCCTGTCATCACAATACCCCATGAACATTTTCAGTCCAATGCTCCATGACCTTCTCATCACAGTGCTCCATGACCGATATCATCACCATGCTCCCAGACCACTGTCATCACAGCGCTCCATGACACCTGACAACACAATGATCCGGGACTCTTGTCATCACAATGCTCCATTCCCTAGTCATCACAATGCTCCATGACCCCTGTCATCACAAAACTCCATGAACATTTTCAGCCCAATGCTCCATGACCCTTGTCATCACAATGATCCATGCCCTTGTCATCCCAATGCTCCATGACCCCTGTATTCACAATGCTTCATTACGCTTGTCATCACAGTGCTCCATGACACCTGTCATCACAATGCTCCATGCCTTTGTCAGCAAAATGCTACATGACCTTGTCATTACAATGCTCTATGCGCTTGTCATCACAATCCTCCATTGTCATCACAATCCTCCATGAACTTTGGGATCACATTGCTTCATGCCCTTGTCATCACAATGCTCCATGCTCCTTGAAATCAGCTCTATGCTTCTTGAAATCAAAATGATCCATGACCTCTGTCATCACAATGCTCCAAACGCTTGTGATCACAATGTTCCATAACACTTGTCCTCACAACGCTCCATGATGCCTGTCATCACAATACTCCATGCCCTTTTCATCACAATGCTCCATGACCTTTGTCATCACAATTCTCAATACACTTGTCATCACAATGCTCCCTGACACTTGTCATCAGAATGCTCCATGACACTTGGCATCACAATGCTCCATGCTATTGTCATCACAATGGGCCATTACATATGTCATCACAATTCTCCCTGACAACTGTCTTCACAGTACTGCATGACCTGGTCATCACAATGCACCATGCCCTTGTCATCACAATGCTCCATTCCAACTGTCATCGCAATAATCCATGAAATTTGTTAGACCAATGCTCCGTGCCCTTGTCATCACAATGCTCCATGCCCTTGTTATCACAATGCTCCATGTCCCCTGTCATCACAATGCTCCGTGACTCCAGTCATCACAATGCTTCATGATCTTTGTCATCACAATGGTCCATGCCCTCGTCATCAACAGTCTCTGTGACCATTTTAACCACAATGCTCCATGCCATTCTCATCACAATGCTCCATTACCTCTGTCATAACAATGCTCCATGACCCCTGCCATCACAATGTTCCACGGCCTTGTCATCACAAGGCTACATGACACTTGTCATCACAATGCTCCAAAAGCCCTGTAATCACATTGTTCCATGCCCCTTTTCATCTCAATGCTCCATGAACCCTGTCATCACAATGCACCATGCCCATCATCATAAAGCTTCAGGCTATTGTCATCACAGTGAAATCAAAATGGTCCATGACCACTGTCATCACAATGCTCCAAAACCTTGTGATCACAATGTTCCATAACACTTATCATCACAACACCCCATGACGCTCGTCATCACAATTATCCTTGGTCTTCTCATCACAATGCTCCATGACCTTTGTCATCACAATGCTCAATACACTTGTCATCACAAAGTTCCCTGACACTTGTCATCAGTATGCTGCTTGAACCCTGTCATGACAAGGATCCATGCCTTTTTCATAACAATGATCCATGCCCTTTTCTTCACAATGCTCAAAGACCCCTGTAATCACAATGCTCCATGCCCTTGTCATCACAAAGCTCACTGATGCATGTCATAAGAATGCTCCTTGGCCTTCTCATAACAATGCTCCATGCCCTTGTAATCTCAATGTTCCAAGATCCCTGTAATCACAATCCTCCATTCCCCTTTTCATCAGTATGCTCCATGAGACTTGTCATCACAAGGCTCCATGGTTTTCTCATCACAATGCTCCAGTACCTTGTCATCACAATGCTTCACGACCTTGTCATGAAAATTCTCAATGGCCCTTGTCATCATACTGCTCCAAGCCCTAGTCATCACAATGCTCCATTATATTTGTCATCACAATCCTCCATTACATTTGGCATCACAATGCTCCATGCCATTGTCATCGCAATGGACCATGATATATGTCATCACAATGCTCCCTGACACCTGTCTTCACAATACTCCAAGACCTTTTCATCACAATGCCCCATGCCCTTGTCATCACAATGCACCATGGCCACTGTCATCACAATAGTCTATGAAACTTGTCAGACCAATGCTCCATGCCCCTGTCATCACAATGCTCCATGCCCCTGTCATCACAATGCTCCATGACCCCTGTCATCACAATGCTCTGTGACTCCAGTCATCACAATGCTTCATAACGTTTGTCATCACAATGGTCCATGCCCGCATCATCACAAGGCTCTGTGACATTTGTAACCACAATGCTCCATGAACTTTTCATCACAATGCTCCGTGACCCTTGTCATCACAATGCTCCATGCCTTTGTCAGAACAATGCTCCATGACCCGTGTCATCACAATGTGCCATGCGCTTTTCATCACAATGGTCCACAACTTTGTCATCGCAATGCTCCATAAACCTTGTCATCACAATGCTCCATGACCGATATCATCACCATGCTCCCTGACCACTGTCATCACAGCGCTCCATGATACCTGACAACACAATGATCCGGGACTCTTGTCATCACAATGCTCCATTCCCTAGTCATCACAATGCTCCATGACCCCTGTCATCACAATACTCCATGAACATTTTCAGCCCAATGCTCCATGACCCTTGTCATCACAATGATCCATGCCCTTGTCATCCCAATGCTCCATGACCCCTGTATTCACAATGCTCCATGACGCTTGTCATCACAGTGCTCCATGACACCTGTCATCACAATGCTCTATGCCTTTATCAGCAAAATGCTACATGACATTCTCATTACAATGTTCTATGCCCTTGTCATCACAATCCTCCATTACCATTGTCATCACAATCCTCCATGAACTTTGGGATCACATTGCTTCATGCCCTTGTCATCACAATGCTCCATGCTCCTTGAAATCAGCTCCATGCTCCATGATATCAAAATGATCCATGACCTCTGTCATCACAATGCTCCAAACCCTTGTGATCACAATGTTCTATAACACTTGTCTTCACAACGCTCCATGATGCCTGTCCTCACAATACTCCATGCCCTTTTCATCACAATGCTCCATGACCTTTGTCATCACAATTCTCAATACACTTGTCATCACAATGCTCCCTGACACTTGTCGTCAGAATGCTCCATGACACTTGGCATCACAATGCTCCATGCCATTGTCATCACAATGGGCCATTACATATGTCATCACAATGCTCCCTGATACCTGTCTTCACAATACTGCATGACCAGGTCATCACAATGCGCCATGCCCTTGTCATCACAATGCTCCATTCCAACTGTCATCGCAATAATCCATGAAATTTGTTAGACCAATGCTCCATGCCCTTGTCATCACAATGCTCCATGCCCTTGTTATCACAATGCTCCATGACCCCTGTCATCACAATGCTCCATGACTCCAGTCATCACATTGCTTCATGACCTTTGTCATCACAATGGTCCATGCCCTCGTCATCAACAGTCTCTGTGACCTTTTTAACCACAATGCTCCATGCCATTCTCATCACAATGTTCCATTACCTCTGTCATAACAATGCTCCATGACCCCTGCCATCACAATGTTCCACGGCCTTGTCATCACAAGGCTACATGACCCTTGTCATCACATTGCCCCAAGACCCCTGTAATCACAGTGCTCCATGTCCCTTTTCATCTCAATTATCCATGAACCCTGTCATCAGAATGCCCCATGCCCATGATCATAATGCTTCAGGCTATTGTCATGACAATGAAATCAAAATGCTCCATGACCTCTGTCATCACAATGCTCTAAACCCTTGTGATCACAATATTTCATAACACTTGTCATCACAATGCCCCATGACGCTCGTCATCACAATTATCCATGGTCTTCTCATCACAATGCTCCATGACCTTTGTCATCACAATGCTCAGTACACTTGGCATCAAAATGCTACCTGACACTTGTTGTCTGTATGCTCCTTGAACCCTCTCATGATAAGGCTCCATGCATTTATCTTAACAATGCTCCATGCCCTTTTCATCACAATGCTCCAAGACCCCTGTAATCACAATGCTCCATGCCCTTGTCATCACAAAGCTCACTGATGCATGTCATAAGAATGCTCCTTGGCCTTCTCATAACAATGCTCCATGCCCTTGTAATCTCAATGTTCCAAGACCCCTGTAATCACAATGCTCCATGCCCCTTTTCATCAGAATGCTCCATGAGACTTGTCATCACAAGGCTCCATTGTCTTCTCATCACATTGCTCCAGGACCTTGTCATCACCATGCACCATGCCCTTCTCATCACAATGCTACATGACCCCTGTCATCACAATACCCCATGAACATTTTCAGTCCAATGCTCCATGACCTTCTCATCACAGTGCTCCATGACCGATATCATCACCATGCTCCCAGACCACTGTCATCACAGCGCTCCATGACACCTGACAACACAATGATCCGGGACTCTTGTCATCACAATGCTCCATTCCCTAGTCATCACAATGCTCCATGACCCCTGTCATCACAATACTCCATGAACATTTTCAGCAAAATGCTCCATGACCCTTGTCATCACAATGATCCATGCCCTTGTCATCCCAATGCTCCATGACCCCTGTATTCACAATGCTTCGTTACGCTTGTCATCACAGTGCTCCATGACACCTGTCATCACAATGCTCCATGCCTTTGTCAGCAAAATGCTACATGACCTTGTCATTACAATGCTCTATGCGCTTGTCATCACAATCCTCCATTACCATTGTCAACACAATCCTCCATGAACTTTGGGATCACATTGCTTCATGCCCTTGTCATCACAATGCTCCATGCTCCTTGAAATCAGCTCCATGCTTCTTGAAATCAAAATGATCCATGACCTCTGTCATCACAATGCTCCAAACGCTTGTGATCACAATGTTCCATAACTCTTGTCCTCACAACGCTCCATGATGCCTGTCATCACAA
The DNA here is from genome assembly GCF_025265405.1 of Mesoplodon densirostris. Classification (NCBI taxonomy): domain Eukaryota; kingdom Metazoa; phylum Chordata; class Mammalia; order Artiodactyla; family Ziphiidae; genus Mesoplodon; species Mesoplodon densirostris. The sequence continues at coordinate 129,231,638 of NC_082661.1, forward strand.
TACTCCATGCCCTTTTCATCACAATGCTCCATGACCTTTGTCATCACAATTCTCAATACACTTGTCATCACAATGGTCCCTGACACTTGTCGTCAGAATGCTCCATGACACTTGGCATCACAATGCTCCATGCCATTGTCATCACAATGGGCCATTACATATGTCATCACAATGCTCCCTGATACCTGTCTTCACAATACTGCATGACCTGGTCATCACAATGCGCCATGCCCTTGTCATCACAATGCTCCATTCCAACTGTCATCGCAATAATCCATGAAATTTGTTAGACCAATGCTCCATGCCCTTGTCATCACAATGCTCCATGCCCTTGTTATCACAATGCTCCATGACCCCTGTCATCACAATGCTCCATGACTCCAGTCATCACATTGCTTCATGACCTTTGTCATCACAATGGTCCATGCCCTCGTCATCAACAGTCTCTGTGACCTTTTTAACCACAATGCTCCATGCCATTCTCATCACAATGTTCCATTACCTCTGTCATAACAATGCTCCATGACCCCTGCCATCACAATGTTCCACGGCCTTGTCATCACAAGGCTACATGACCCTTGTCATCACAATGCCCCAAGACCCCTGTAATCACAGTGCTCCATGTCCCTTTTCATCTCAATTATCCATGAACCCTGTCATCAGAATGCCCCATGCCCATGATCATAATGCTTCAGGCTATTGTCATGACAATGAAATCAAAATGCTCCATGACCTCTGTCATCACAATGCTCTAAACCCTTGTGATCACAATATTTCATAACACTTGTCATCACAATGCCCCATGACGCTCGTCATCACAATTATCCATGGTCTTCTCATCACAATGCTCCATGACCTTTGTCATCACAATGCTCAGTACACTTGGCATCAAAATGCTACCTGACACTTGTTGTCTGTATGCTCCTTGAACCCTCTCATGATAAGGCTCCATGCATTTATCTTAACAATGCTCCATGCCCTTTTCATCACAATGCTCCAAGACCCCTGTAATCACAATGCTCCATGCCCTTGTCATCACAAAGCTCACTGATGCATGTCATAAGAATGCTCCTTGGCCTTCTCATAACAATGCTCCATGCCCTTGTAATCTCAATGTTCCAAGACCCCTGTAATCACAATCCTCCATTCCCCTTTTCATCAGTATGCACCATGAGACTTGTCATCACAAGGCTCCATGGTTTTCTCATCACAATGCTCCAGGACCTTGTCATCACAATGCTTAACGACCTTGTCATGAAAATTCCCAATGGCCCTTGTCATCATACTGCTCCAAGCCCTAGTCATCACAATGCTCCATTATATTTGTCATCACAATCCTCCATTACATTTGGCATCACAATGCTCCATGCCATTGTCATCGCAATGGACCATGATATATGTCATCACAATGCTCCCTGACACCTGTCTTCACAATACTCCAAAACCTTTTCATCACAATGCCCCATGCCCTTGTCATCACAATGCACCATGGCCACTGTCATCACAATAGTCTATGAAACTTGTGAGACCAATGCTCCATGCCCCTGTCATCACAATGCTCCATGCCCCTGTCATCACAATGCTCCATGACCCCTGTCATCACAATGCTCTGTGACTCCAGTCATCACAATGCTTCATAACGTTTGTCATCACAGTGGTCCATGCCCGCATCATCACAAGGCTCTGTGACATTTGTAACCACAATGCTCCATGAACTTTTCATCACAATGCTCCGTGACCCTTGTCATCACAATGCTCCATGCCTTTGTCAGAACAATGCTCCATGACCCTTGTCATCACAGTGTGCCATGCGCTTTTCATCACAATGGTCCACAACTTTGTCATCGCAATGCTCCATAAACCTTGTCATCACAATGCTCCATGCACTTCTCATCAAAATGCTCTCTCAGCAGAGATATCACAATGTTCCATCACTAGTCATCACAATACTCCCTCACCCCTGTAATCACAATGTTCCATGACCCCTGTCATCACAATGCTACATCCCCTTATCATCACAATGTTCCATGACCCCTGACATCACAATGTTCCATAACACCTGTCATCAAAATGCTCCATGACCCTTTTCATCCCAAAGCTCCATGACGCCTGACATCAAAATGTTCCATTACACTTTTCATCAAATTGCTGCATGACCCTGTCATCAAAATGCTCCCTGCCCTTCTCATCACAATGCACCACGCACTTGTCATCAAAATGCTCCATCTCATTTGTCATCACAAAGCTCCCTGACACTTGTCATCACAATGCTCCATGTCATTGTCATCACAATGCTCCATGAACCCTCTCATCACATTGCTCCATGCCCTTGTCATCACAAAGTTCCATGACACTTGTCATCCCAATGCTCGATGCCCTTCTCATCACAATGCTCCATGCCCTTGTCATTACAATCCTCCATGACCCATGTATCACAGTGTTCCGTGCCCTTGTCATCACAATGCTCCATGCCAACTCTCAACACAATAATCAATGAAACATTTCAGACCAATGATCCATGCCCTTCTCATCAAAATGCTCCATTACCTATGTCATAACAATGCTCCATGACCCATGCCATCACAATATTCCCCGGCCTTGTAACCATAAGGCTCCATGACACTTGTCATCACAATGCTCCATGCCCTTGTCATCACAAAGCTCCATGACGCATGTCATCAGAATGCTCCATGGCATTCTCATCACAATGCTCCGTGCCCTTCTCATCACTATGCTCCAAGACCCCTGTAATCCGATTGCTCCATGCCCCTTTTCATCTCAATGCTCCATGAACCCTGTCATCAAAGTGCACCATGCCCATCATCATAATGCTTCAGGTTATTCTCATCACAATGAAATCAAAAAGCTCCATGACCTCTGTCATCACAATGCTCCAAACCCTTGTGATCACAATGTTCCATAACACTTATCATCACAACACACCATGATGCTCGTCATCACAATTATCCATGGTCTTCTCATCACAATGCTCCATGACATTTTTCATAACAATGATCCATGCCCTTTTCATCACAATGCTCCAAGACCCCTGTAATCACAATGCTCCATGCCCCTTTTCATCAGAATGCTCCATGAGACTTGTCATCACAAGGCTCCATTGTCTTCTCATCACATTGCTCCAGGACCTTGTCATCACCATGCACCATGCCCTTCTCATCACAATGCTACATGACCCCTGTCATCACAATACCCCATGAACATTTTCAGTCCAATGCTCCATGACCTTCTCATCACAGTGCTCCATGACCGATATCATCACCATGCTCCCAGACCACTGTCATCACAGCGCTCCATGACACCTGACAACACAATGATCCGGGACTCTTGTCATCACAATGCTCCATTCCCTAGTCATCACAATGCTCCATGACCCCTGTCATCACAATACTCCATGAACATTTTCAGCCCAATGCTCCATGACCCTTGTCATCACAATGATCCATGCCCTTGTCATCCCAATGCTCCATGACCCCTGTATTCACAATGCTTCATTACGCTTGTCATCACAGTGCTCCATGACACCTGTCATCACAATGCTCCATGCCTTTGTCAGCAAAATGCTACATGACCTTGTCATTACAATGCTCTATGCGCTTGTCATCACAATCCTCCATTGTCATCACAATCCTCCATGAACTTTGGGATCACATTGCTTCATGCCCTTGTCATCACAATGCTCCATGCTCCTTGAAATCAGCTCTATGCTTCTTGAAATCAAAATGATCCATGACCTCTGTCATCACAATGCTCCAAACGCTTGTGATCACAATGTTCCATAACACTTGTCCTCACAACGCTCCATGATGCCTGTCATCACAATACTCCATGCCCTTTTCATCACAATGCTCCATGACCTTTGTCATCACAATTCTCAATACACTTGTCATCACAATGCTCCCTGACACTTGTCATCAGAATGCTCCATGACACTTGGCATCACAATGCTCCATGCTATTGTCATCACAATGCGCCATTACATATGTCATCACAATTCTCCCTGACACCTGTCTTCACAGTACTGCATGACCTGGTCATCACAATGCACCATGCCCTTGTCATCACAATGCTCCATTCCAACTGTCATCGCAATAATCCATGAAATTTGTTAGACCAATGCTCCGTGCCCTTGTCATCACAATGCTCCATGCCCTTGTTATCACAATGCTCCATGTCCCCTGTCATCACAATGCTCCGTGACTCCAGTCATCACAATGCTTCATGATCTTTGTCATCACAATGGTCCATGCCCTCGTCATCAACAGTCTCTGTGACCATTTTAACCACAATGCTCCATGCCATTCTCATCACAATGCTCCATTACCTCTGTCATAACAATGCTCCATGACCCCTGCCATCACAATGTTCCACGGCCTTGTCATCACAAGGCTACATGACACTTGTCATCACAATGCTCCAAAAGCCCTGTAATCACATTGTTCCATGCCCCTTTTCATCTCAATGCTCCATGAACCCTGTCATCACAATGCACCATGCCCATCATCATAAAGCTTCAGGCTATTGTCATCACAGTGAAATCAAAATGGTCCATGACCACTGTCATCACAATGCTCCAAAACCTTGTGATCACAATGTTCCATAACACTTATCATCACAACACCCCATGACGCTCGTCATCACAATTATCCTTGGTCTTCTCATCACAATGCTCCATGACCTTTGTCATCACAATGCTCAATACACTTGTCATCACAAAGTTCCCTGACACTTGTCATCAGTATGCTGCTTGAACCCTGTCATGACAAGGATCCATGCCTTTTTCATAACAATGATCCATGCCCTTTTCTTCACAATGCTCAAAGACCCCTGTAATCACAATGCTCCATGCCCTTGTCATCACAAAGCTCACTGATGCATGTCATAAGAATGCTCCTTGGCCTTCTCATAACAATGCTCCATGCCCTTGTAATCTCAATGTTCCAAGATCCCTGTAATCACAATCCTCCATTCCCCTTTTCATCAGTATGCTCCATGAGACTTGTCATCACAAGGCTCCATGGTTTTCTCATCACAATGCTCCAGTACCTTGTCATCACAATGCTTCACGACCTTGTCATGAAAATTCTCAATGGCCCTTGTCATCATAATGCTCCAAGCCCTAGTCATCACAATGCTCCATTATATTTGTCATCACAATCCTCCATTACATTTGGCATCACAATGCTCCATGCCATTGTCATCGCAATGGACCATGATATATGTCATCACAATGCTCCCTGACACCTGTCTTCACAATACTCCAAGACCTTTTCATCACAATGCCCCATGCCCTTGTCATCACAATGCACCATGGCCACTGTCATCACAATAGTCTATGAAACTTGTCAGACCAATGCTCCATGCCCCTGTCATCACAATGCTCCATGCCCCTGTCATCACAATGCTCCATGACCCCTGTCATCACAATGCTCTGTGACTCCAGTCATCACAATGCTTCATAACGTTTGTCATCACAATGGTCCATGCCCGCATCATCACAAGGCTCTGTGACATTTGTAACCACAATGCTCCATGAACTTTTCATCACAATGCTCCGTGACCCTTGTCATCACAATGCTCCATGCCTTTGTCAGAACAATGCTCCATGACCCGTGTCATCACAATGTGCCATGCGCTTTTCATCACAATGGTCCACAACTTTGTCATCGCAATGCTCCATAAACCTTGTCATCACAATGCTCCATGCACTTCACATCAAAATGCTCTCTCAGCAGAGATATCACAATGTTCCATCACTAGTCATCACAATACTCCCTCACCCCTGTAATCACAATGTTCCATGACCCCTGTCATCACAATGCTACATCCCCTTATCATCACAATGTTCCATGACCCCTGACATCACAATGTTCCATAACACCTGTCATCAAAATGCTCCATGACCCTTTTCATCCCAAAGCTCCATGACCCCTGACATCAAAATGTTCCATTACACTTTTCATCAAATTGCTGCATGACCCTGTCATCAAAATGCTCCCTGCCCTTCTCATCACAATGCACCACGCACTTGTCATCAAAATGCTCCATCTCATTTGTCATCACAAAGCTCCCTGACCCTTGTCATCACAATGCTCCATGTCATTGTCATCACAATGCTCCATGAACCCTCTCATCACATTGCTCCATGCCCTTGTCATCACAAAGTTCCATGACACTTGTCATCACAATGCTCGATGCCCTTCTCATCACAATGCTCCATGCCCTTGTCATTACAATCCTCCATGACCCATGTATCACAGTGTTCCGTGCCCTTGTCATCACAATGCTCCATGCCAACTCTCAACACAATAATCAATGAAACATTTCAGACCAATGATCCATGCCCTTCTCATCAAAATGCTCCATTACCTATGTCATAACAATGCTCCATGACCCATGCCATCACAATATTCCCCGGCCTTGTAACCATAAGGCTCCATGACACTTGTCATCACAATGCTCCATGCCCTTGTCATCACAAAGCTCCATGACGCATGTCATCAGAATGCTCCATGGCATTCTCATCACAATGCTCCGTGCCCTTCTCATCACTATGCTCCAAGACCCCTGTAATCCGATTGCTCCATGCCCCTTTTCATCTCAATGCTCCATGAACCCTGTCATCAAAGTGCACCATGCCCATCATCATAATGCTTCAGGTTATTCTCATCACAATGAAATCAAAAAGCTCCATGACCTCTGTCATCACAATGCTCCAAACCCTTGTGATCACAATGTTCCATAACACTTATCATCACAACACACCATGATGCTCGTCATCACAATTATCCATGGTCTTCTCATCACAATGCTCCATGACATTTTTCATAACAATGATCCATGCCCTTTTCATCACAATGCTCCAAGACCCCTGTAATCACAATGCTCCATGCCCCTTTTCATCAGAATGCTCCATGAGACTTGTCATCACAAGGCTCCATTGTCTTCTCATCACATTGCTCCAGGACCTTGTCATCACCATGCACCATGCCCTTCTCATCACAATGCTACATGACCCCTGTCATCACAATACCCCATGAACATTTTCAGTCCAATGCTCCATGACCTTCTCATCACAGTGCTCCATGACCGATATCATCACCATGCTCCCAGACCACTGTCATCACAGCGCTCCATGACACCTGACAACACAATGATCCGGGACTCTTGTCATCACAATGCTCCATTCCCTAGTCATCACAATGCTCCATGACCCCTGTCATCACAATACTCCATGAACATTTTCAGCCCAATGCTCCATGACCCTTGTCATCACAATGATCCATGCCCTTGTCATCCCAATGCTCCATGACCCCTGTATTCACAATGCTTCATTACGCTTGTCATCACAGTGCTCCATGACACCTGTCATCACAATGCTCCATGCCTTTGTCAGCAAAATGCTACATGACCTTGTCATTACAATGCTCTATGCGCTTGTCATCACAATCCTCCATTGTCATCACAATCCTCCATGAACTTTGGGATCACATTGCTTCATGCCCTTGTCATCACAATGCTCCATGCTCCTTGAAATCAGCTCTATGCTTCTTGAAATCAAAATGATCCATGACCTCTGTCATCACAATGCTCCAAACGCTTGTGATCACAATGTTCCATAACACTTGTCCTCACAACGCTCCATGATGCCTGTCATCACAATACTCCATGCCCTTTTCATCACAATGCTCCATGACCTTTGTCATCACAATTCTCAATACACTTGTCATCACAATGCTCCCTGACACTTGTCATCAGAATGCTCCATGACACTTGGCATCACAATGCTCCATGCTATTGTCATCACAATGGGCCATTACATATGTCATCACAATGCTCCCTGACACCTGTCTTCACAGTACTGCATGACCTGGTCATCACAATGCACCATGCCGTTGTCATCACAATGCTCCATTCCAACTGTCATCGCAATAATCCATGAAATTTGTTAGAACAATGCTCCGTGCCCTTGTCATCACAATGCTCCATGCCCTTGTTATCACAATGCTCCATGTCCCCTGTCATCACAATGCTCCGTGACTCCAGTCATCACAATGCTTCATGACCTTTGTCATCACAATGGTCCATGCCCTCGTCATCAACAGTCTCTGTGACCATTTTAACCACAATGCTCCATGCCATTCTCATCACAATGCTCCATTACCTCTGTCATAACAATGCTCCATGACCCCTGCCATCACAATGTTCCACGGCCTTGTCATCACAAGGCTACATGACACTTGTCATCACAATGCTCCAAAACCCCTGTAATCACATTGTTCCATGCCCCTTTTCATCTCAATGCTCCATGAACCCTGTCATCACAATGCACCATGCCCATCATCATAAAGCTTCAGGCTATTGTCATCACAGTGAAATCAAAATGGTCCATGACCACTGTCATCACAATGCTCCAAAACCTTGTGATCACAATGTTCCATAACACTTATCATCACAACACCCCATGACGCTCGTCATCACAATTATCCTTGGTCTTCTCATCACAATGCTCCATGACCTTTGTCATCACAATGCTCAATACACTTGTCATCACAAAGTTCCCTGACACTTGTCATCAGTATGCTGCTTGAACCCTGTCATGACAAGGATCCATGCCTTTTTCATAACAATGATCCATGCCCTTTTCTTCACAATGCTCAAAGACCCCTGTAATCACAATGCTCCATGCCCTTGTCATCACAAAGCTCACTGATGCATGTCATAAGAATGCTCCTTGGCCTTCTCATAACAATGCTCCATGCCCTTGTAATCTCAATGTTCCAAGATCCCTGTAATCACAATCCTCCATTCCCCTTTTCATCAGTATGCTCCATGAGACTTGTCATCACAAGGCTCCATGGTTTTCTCATCACAATGCTCCAGTACCTTGTCATCACAATGCTTCACGACCTTGTCATGAAAATTCTCAATGGCCCTTGTCATCATACTGCTCCAAGCCCTAGTCATCACAATGCTCCATTATATTTGTCATCACAATCCTCCATTACATTTGGCATCACAATGCTCCATGCCATTGTCATCGCAATGGACCATGATATATGTCATCACAATGCTCCCTGACACCTGTCTTCACAATACTCCAAGACCTTTTCATCACAATGCCCCATGCCCTTGTCATCACAATGCACCATGGCCACTGTCATCACAATAGTCTATGAAACTTGTCAGACCAATGCTCCATGCCCCTGTCATCACAATGCTCCATGCCCCTGTCATCACAATGCTCCATGACCCCTGTCATCACAATGCTCTGTGACTCCAGTCATCACAATGCTTCATAACGTTTGTCATCACAATGGTCCATGCCTGCATCATCACAAGGCTCTGTGACATTTGTAACCACAATGCTCCATGAACTTTTCATCACAATGCTCCGTGACCCTTGTCATCACAATGCTCCATGCCTTTGTCAGAACAATGCTCCATGACCCGTGTCATCACAATGTGCCATGCGCTTTTCATCACAATGGTCCACAACTTTGTCATCGCAATGCTCCATAAACCTTGTCATCACAATGCTCCATGCACTTCACATCAAAATGCTCTCTCAGCAGAGATATCACAATGTTCCATCACTAGTCATCACAATACTCCCTCACCCCTGTAATCACAATGTTCCATGACCCCTGTCATCACAATGCTACATCCCCTTATCATCACAATGTTCCATGACCCCTGACATCACAATGTTCCATAACACCTGTCATCAAAATGCTCCATGACCCTTTTCATCCCAAAGCTCCATGACCCCTGACATCAAAATGTTCCATTACACTTTTCATCAAATTGCTGCATGACCCTGTCATCAAAATGCTCCCTGCCCTTCTCATCACAATGCACCACGCACTTGTCATCAAAATGCTCCATCTCATTTGTCATCACAAAGCTCCCTGACCCTTGTCATCACAATGCTCCATGTCATTGTCATCACAATGCTCCATGAACCCTCTCATCACATTGCTCCATGCCCTTGTCATCACAAAGTTCCATGACACTTGTCATCACAATGCTCGATGCCCTTCTCATCACAATGCTCCATGCCCTTGTCATTACAATCCTCCATGACCCATGTATCACAGTGTTCCGTGCCCTTGTCATCACAATGCTCCATGCCAACTCTCAACACAATAATCAATGAAACATTTCAGACCAATGATCCATGCCCTTCTCATCAAAATGCTCCATTACCTATGTCATAACAATGCTCCATGACCCATGCCATCACAATATTCCCCGGCCTTGTAACCATAAGGCTCCATGACACTTGTCATCACAATGCTCCATGCCCTTGTCATCACAAAGCTCCATGACGCATGTCATCAGAATGCTCCATGGCATTCTCATCACAATGCTCCGTGCCCTTCTCATCACTATGCTCCAAGACCCCTGTAATCCGATTGCTCCATGCCCCTTTTCATCTCAATGCTCCATGAACCCTGTCATCAAAGTGCACCATGCCCATCATCATAATGCTTCAGGTTATTCTCATCACAATGAAATCAAAAAGCTCCATGACCTCTGTCATCACAATGCTCCAAACCCTTGTGATCACAATGTTCCATAACACTTATCATCACAACACACCATGATGCTCGTCATCACAATTATCCATGGTCTTCTCATCACAATGCTCCATGACATTTTTCATAACAATGATCCATGCCCTTTTCATCACAATGCTCCAAGACCCCTGTAATCACAATGCTCCATGCCCCTTTTCATCAGAATGCTCCATGAGACTTGTCATCACAAGGCTCCATTGTCTTCTCATCACATTGCTCCAGGACCTTGTCATCACCATGCACCATGCCCTTCTCATCACAATGCTACATGACCCCTGTCATCACAATACCCCATGAACATTTTCAGTCCAATGCTCCATGACCTTCTCATCACAGTGCTCCATGACCGATATCATCACCATGCTCCCAGACCACTGTCATCACAGCGCTCCATGACACCTGACAACACAATGATCCGGGACTCTTGTCATCACAATGCTCCATTCCCTAGTCATCACAGTGCTCCATGACCCCTGTCATCACAATACTCCATGAACATTTTCAGCCCAATGTTCCATGACCCTTATCGTCACAATGATCCATGCATTTGTCATCCCAATGCTCCATGACCCCTGTATTCACAATGCTTCGTTACGCTTGTCATCACAGTGCTCCATGACACCTGTCATCACAATGCTCCATGCCTTTGTCAGCAAAATGCTACATGACCTTGTCATTACAATGCTCTATGCGCTTGTCATCACAATCCTCCATTACCATTGTCATCACAATCCTCCATGAACTTTGGGATCACATTGCTTCATGCCCTTGTCATCACAATGCTCCATGCTCCTTGAAATCTGCTCCATGCTTCTTGAAATCAAAATGATCCATGACCTCTGTCATCACAATGCTCCAAACGCTTGTGATCACAATGTTCCATAACACTTGTCCTCACAATGCTCCATGATGCCTGTCATCACAATACTCCATGCCCTTTTCATCACAATGCTCCATGACCTTTGTCATCACAATTCTCAATACACTTGTCATCACAATGCTCCCTGACACTTGTCATCAGAATGCTCCATGACACTTGGCATCACAATGCTCCATGCTATTGTCATCACAATGGGCCATTACATATGTAATCACAATGCTCCCTGACACCTGTCTTCACAGTACTGCATGACCTGGTCATCACAATGCACCATGCCCTTGTCATCACAATGCTCCATTCCAACTGTCATCGCAATAATCCATGAAATTTGTTAGACCAATGCTCCGTGCCCTTGTCATCACAATGCTCCATGCCCTTGTTATCACAATGCTCCATGTCCCCTGTCATCACAATGCTCCGTGACTCCAGTCATCACAATGCTTCATGACCTTTGTCATCACAATGGTCCATGCCCTCGTCATCAACAGTCTCTGTGACCATTTTAACCACAATGCTCCATGCCATTCTCATCACAATGCTCCATTACCTCTGTCATAACAATGCTCCATGACCCCTGCCATCACAATGTTCCACGGCCTTGTCATCACAAGGCTACATGACACTTGTCATCACAATGCTCCAAAAGCCCTGTAATCACATTGTTCCATGCCCCTTTTCATCTCAATGCTCCATGAACCCTGTCATCACAATGCACCATGCCCATCATCATAAAGCTTCAGGCTATTGTCATCACAGTGAAATCAAAATGGTCCATGACCACTGTCATCACAATGCTCCAAAACCTTGTGATCACAATGTTCCATAACACTTATCATCACAACACCCCATGACGCTCGTCATCACAATTATCCTTGGTCTTCTCATCACAATGCTCCATGACCTTTGTCATCACAATGCTCAATACACTTGTCATCACAAAGTTCCCTGACACTTGTCATCAGTATGCTGCTTGAACCCTGTCATGACAAGGTTCCATGCCTTTTTCATAACAATGATCCATGCCCTTTTCTTCACAATGCTCAAAGACCCCTGTAATCACAATGCTCCATGCCCTTGTCATCACAAAGCTCCATGAGGCATGTCATCAGAATGCTCCACGGCTTTCTCATCACAATGCTCCATGCCCTTACCATCACAATGCTCCATTACCCCTGTAATCACAATGCTCCATGCACTTGTCATCACAATGCTCGAAGACACCTGTAATCACAATGCTCCATGCCCCTTTTCATCAGAATTCTCCTTGAGACTTGTCATCACAAGGCTTCATGGTTTTCTCATCACATTGCTCCAGGACCTTGTCATCACCATGCTCCATTCCCTTGTCATAACAATGCACCAGGACCCCTGTCATCACAATACTCCATGAACATTTTCTGCCCAATGCTTCATGACCTTCTCATCACCATGCTCCATGACCACTGTCATCACCACGCTCCATGACACCTAACAACACAATGATCCAGGACTCTTGTCATCACAATGATCCATTTCCTAGTCATCACAATGCTCCATGACCCCTGTCATCACAATACTCCATGAACATTTTCAGCCCAATGATCCATGACCCTTGTCATCATAATGCCCAAAGACGCCTGTAATCACAATGCTCCAAGCGCTTGTCATCACAAAGCTCCATGACGCATGTCATCAGAATGCTCCATGGACTTCTCATCACAAAGCTCCATGACACTTGGCATCACAATGCTGCATTCCATTGTCATCACAATGCTCCATGAAACCTCTCATCACATTGTTCCATGCAATTGTCATCAAAAAGCTCCATGACGCTTGTCATCACACAGCTCGATGCCCTTCTCATCACAATGCTCCATGCTCTTGTCATTACAATCATCCATGACCCATGTAAAACTGTGTTTCTTGCCCAGCTCCTCACAATGCTGCATGCCCACTCTCATCACAATAATCCATGAAACTTTTCAGAACAATGCTCCTTACTCTTGTCATCACAATGCTCCATTACCCCTGTCATAACAATGCTCCATGACCCCTGTCATCACAACGTTCCACGGCCTTGTCATCACAAGTCTCCATGACCCATGTCATCACAATGCCCCAAGACCCCTGTAATCACAATGCTCCATGCCCTTGTCATCAAGAAGCTCCATAACGCATGTCATCAGAATCCTCCATGGCCTTCTCATCACAATGCTCCATGCCCTTGCCATCACAATGCTCCATTACACCTGGCATAACAATGCTCGATGACCCCTGCCATCACGATGTTCCATGGCATTGTCATCACAAGGCTCCATGACCCTTCTCTTCACAATGCTCCAAGACCCCTGTAATCACAATGCTCCATGCCCCTTTTCATCTCAATGATCCATGAAGCCTGTCATCACAATGCACCCTGCCCATCATCATAATGCTTCAGGCTATTGTCATCACAATGAATTCAAAATGCTCCATGACCTCTGTCATCACAATGCTCCACACCCTTGTGATCACAATATTCCATAACACTTGTCATCACAATGCCCCATGACGCTCGTCATCAGAATTATCCATGGTCTTCTCATCACATTGCTCCATGACCTTTGTCATCACAATGCTCAGTACACTTGTCATCAAAATGCTCCCTGACACTTGTTGTCTGTATGCTCTTTGAACCCTGTCATGACAAGGCTCTATGCATTTTTCTTCACAATGATCCATGCCCTTTTCATCACAATGCTCCAAGGCCCATGTAATCACAATACTCCATGCCCTTGTCATCACAAAGCTCAATGACGCATGTCATCGGAATGCTCCTTGACCTTCTCATCTCAATGCTCCATGCCCTTGTCATCACAATGTTCCAAGACCCCTGTAATCACAATGCTCCATGCCCCTTTTCATCAGTATGCTCCATGAGACTTGTCATCACAAGGCTCCATGGTTTTCTCATCACAATGCTCCAGGACCTTGTCATCACAATGCTTCACGACCTTGTCATGAAAATTCTCAATGGCCCTTGTCATCATAATGCTCCAAGCCCTAGTCATCACAATGCTCCATTATATTTGTCATCACAATCCTCCATTATATTTGGCATCACAATGCTCCATGCCATTGTCATCGCAATGGACCATGACATATGTCATCACAATGCTCCCTGACACTTGTCTTCACAATACTCCATGACCTTCTCATCACAATGCCCCATGCCCATGTCATCACAATGCCCCATGCCCAGTGTCATCACAATAATCTATGAAACTTCTCAAACCAATGCTCCATGCCCCTGTCATCACAATGCTCCATGCCCTTGTCATCACAATGCTCCATGACCCCTGTCATCACAGGGCTCTGTGACTCCTGTCATCCCAATGCTTCATAACGTTTGTCATCACAATGGTCCATGCCCGCGTCATCACAAGGCTCTGTGTCATTTGTAACCACAATGCTCCATGAACTGTTCATCACAATGCTCCGTGACCCTTGTCATCACAATGCTCCATGCCTTTGTCAGAACAATGCTCCATGACCCTTGTCATCACAATGTGCCATGCGCTTTTCATCACAACGGTCCACAACCTTGTCATCGCAATGCTCCATAAACCTTGTCATCACAATGCTCCATGCACTTCTCATCAAAATGCTCTCTCACCAGAGATATCACAATGTTCCATCACTAGTCATCACAATACTCCCTCACCCCTGTAATCACAATGTTCCATGACCCCTGTCATCACAATGCTACATCCCCTTATCATCACAATGTTCCATGACCCCTGACATCACAATGTTCCATAACCCCTGTCATCAAAATGCTCCATGCCCCTTTTCATCCCAAAGCTCCATGACTCCTGACATCACAATGTTCTATAACCCCTGTCATCAAAATGTTCCATTACACTTTTCATCAAATTGCTGCATGACCCTGTCATCAAAATGCTCCCTGCCCTTCTCATCACAATGCACCACGCCCTTGTCATCAAAATGCTCCATGACCTTTGTCATCACAAAGCTCCATGACCCTTGTCATCACAATGCTCCATGTCATTGTCATCACAATGCTCCATGAACACTCTCATCACATTGCTGTATGCCCTTGTCATCACAAAGCTCCATGACCATTTTCATCACAATGCTCGGTGCCCTTCTCATCACAATGCTCCATTCCCTTGTCATTACAATCCTCCATGACCCATGTATCACAGTGTTCCGTGCCCTTGTCATCACAATGCTCCATGCCAACTCTCATCACAATAATCAGTGAAACATTTCAGACCACTGCTCCATGCCCTTCTCATCACAATGCTCCATTACCTCTGTCATAACAATGCTCCATGATCCCTGCCATCACAATGTTCCACGGCCTTGTTATCACAAGTCTCCATGGCACTTGTCATCACAATGCTCCAAGACCCCTGTAATCACAATGCTCCATGCCCTTGTCATCACAAAGCTCCATGACGCATGTCATCAAAATGCTCCATGGCTTTCTCATCACAATGCTCCATGCCCTTGTCATCACAATGCTCAAAGACCCCTGTAATCACGTTGCTCCATGCCCCTTTTCATCTCAATGCTCCATGAACCCTGTCATCACAATGCACCATGCCCATCATCATAATGCTTCAGGCTGTTGTCTTCACAATGAAATCAAAATGCTCCATGACCTCTGTCATCACAATGCTCCAAAACCTTGTGATCACAATGTTCCATAACACTTATCCTCACAACACCCCATGACGCTCCTCATCACAATTATCCATGGTCTTCTCATCACAATGCTCCATGACCCCTGTCATCACAATGCTCCGTGACTCCAGTCATCACAATGCTTCATGACCTTTGTCATCACAATGGTCCATGCCTTCGTCATCAACAGTCTCTGTGACCTTTGTAACCACAAAGCTCCATGAAGTTTTCATCACAATGCCCTTTGACCCTTGTCATCTCAATGCTCTATGTCTTTCTCAGCACAATGCTCCATGACTCTTGTCATCATTATGCTCCATGCGCTTGCCAGCACAATGCTCCATGACCCATGTCATCACAATGTGCCATGCGCTTGTCATCACAGTGCTCCACAATCTTGTCATCACAGTGCTCCATAAACCTTGTCATCACAATGCTCCATGCACTTCTCATCAAAATGCTCTCTCACCACTGATATCACAATGTTACATCACTATTCATCACAGTACTCCCTCACCCCTGTCATCACAATGTTCCATGACACCTGCCATCACAATGCTACATGCACTTATCATCACAATGTTCGATGACCCCGACAGCATAATGTTCCATAAACACTGTCATCAAAATGCTCCATGACCCCTGACATCACAATATTCCATAACACCTATCATCGAAATGTTCCATGACCCTTTTCATCAAATTGCTTCATGACGCTGTCAGCACAATGCTCCCGGCCCTTCTCATCACAATGCATCACGCCCTTGTAATCAAAATGCTCCATGACCTTTGTCATCACAAAGCTCCATGACCCTTGGCATCACAATGCTTCATGCCATTGTCATCACAATGCTCCATGAACACTCTCATCACATTGTTCCATGCAATTGTCGTCAAAAAGCTCCATGATGCTTGTCATCACACTGCTCGATGCCCTTCTCATCACAATGCTCCATGCCCTTGTCATTACAATCATCCATGACCCATGTATCACTGTGTTCCGTGCCCTGCTCCTCACAATGCTGCATCTCCACTCTCATCACAATAATCCATGAAAGGTTTCAGACCAATGCTCCATACTCTTGTCATCACAATGCTCCATTACCCCTGTCATAACAATGCTCCATGACCCCTGCCATCACAAAGTTCCACGGACTTGTCATCAAAAGTCTTCAAGACCCTTTTCATCACAATGCCCCAAGACCACTGTAATCACAATGCTCCATGCCCATGTCATCAAGAAGCTCCATGACGCATGTCATCAGAATCCTCCATGGCCTTCTCATCACAATGATCCATGCCCTTGCCATCACAATGCTCCATTACACCTGTCATAACAATGCTCCATGACCCCTGCTTTCACGATGTTCCATGGCATTGTCATCACAAGGCTCCATGACCCTTCTCATCAGAATGCTGCAAGACCCCTGTAAACACAATGCTCCATGCCCCTTTTCATCTCAATGCTCCATGAAGCCTGTCATCACAATGCACCCTGCCCATCATCATAATGCTTCAGGCTATTGTCATCACAAGGAAATCAATATGCTCCATGACCTCTGTCATCACAATGCTCCAAACCCTTGTGATCACAATATTCCATAACACTTGTCATCACAATGCCCCATGACGCTAGTCATCAAAATTATCCATGGTCTTCTCATCACAATGCTCCATAACCTTTGTCATCACAATGCTCAGTATACTTGTCATCAAAATGCTCACTGACACTTTTTGTCTGTTTGCTCTTTGAACCCTATCATGACAAGGCTCTATGCCTTTTTCTTGACAATGATCCATGCCCTTTTCATCACAATGCTCCAAGACCCCTGTATTCACAATGCTCCATGCCCTTGTCATCACAAGGCTCAATGACGCATGTCATCGGAATGCTCCTTGGCCTTCTCATCTCAATGCTCCATGCCCTTGTCATCACAATGTTCCAAGACCCCTGTAATCACAATGCTCCATGCCCCTTTTCATCAGTATGCTCCCTGAGACTTGTTATCACAAGGATCCATGGTTTTCTCATCACAGTGCTCTAGGACCTTGTCATCACAATGCTTCACGACCTTGTCATGAAACTTCTCAATGGCCCTTGTCATCATACTGCTCCAAGCCCTAGTCATCACAATGCTCCATTATATTTGTCATCAGAATCCTCCATTACATTTGGCATCACAATGCTCCATGCCATTGTCATCGCAATGGACCATGACATATGTCATCACAATGCTCCCTGACACTTGTCTTCACAATACTCCATGACCTTCTCATCACAATGCCCCATGCCCTTGTCATCACAATGCACCATGCCCACTGTCATCACAATAATCTATGAAACTTGGCAGACCAATGCTCCATGCCCCTGTCATCACAATGCTCCATGCCCTTGTCATCACAATGCTCCATGACCCCTGTCATCACAGTGCTCTGTGACTCCAGTCATCACAATGCTTCATAACGTTTGTCATCACAGTGGTACATGCCCGCGTCATCACAAGGCTCTGTGACCTTTTTAACCACAAGGCTCCATGAACTTTTCATCACAATGCTCCGTGACCCTTGTCATCACAATGTGCCATGCGCTTTTCATCACAACGGACCACAACCTTGTCATCGCAATGCTACATAAACCTTGTCATCACAATGCTCCATGAACTTCTCATCAAAATGCTCTCTCACCAGAGATATCACAATGTTCCATCACTAGTCATCACAATACTCCCTCACCCCTGTAATCACAATGTTCCATGACCCCTGTCATCAAAAGCTACATCCCCTTATCATCACAATGTTCCATGACCCCTTACATCACAATGTTCCATAACCCCTGTCATCAAAATGCTCCATGACCCTTTTCATCCCAAAGCTCGATGACCCCAGACATCACAATGTTCTATAACCCCTGTCATCAAAATGTTCCATTACACTTTTCATCAAATTGCTGCATGACCCTATCATCAAAATGCTCCCTGCCCTTCTCATCACAATGCACCACACCCTTGTCATCAAAATGCTCCATGACCTTTGTCATCACAAAGCTCCATGACCCTTGTCATCACAATGCTCCATGTCATTGTCATCACAATGCTCCATGAACCCTCTCATCACATTGCTGCATGCCCTTGTCATCACAAAGCTCCATGACAAATGTCATCACAATGCTCAGTGCCCTTCTCATCACAATGCTCCATGACCTTGTCATTACAATCCTCCATGACCCATGTATCACAGTGTTCCGTGCCCTTGTCATCACAATGCTCCATGCCCACTCTCATCACAATAATCAGTGAAACATTTCAGACCACTGCTCCATGCCCTTCTCATCACAATGCTCCATTACCTCTGTCATAACAATGCTCCATGACCCCTGCCATCACAATGTTCCACGGCCTTGCTATCACAAGTCTCCATGACACTTGTCATCACAATGCTCCAAGACCCCTGTAATCACAATGCTCTATGCCCTTGTCATCACAAAGCTCCATGACGCTTGTCATCAAAATGCTCCTTGGCTTTCTCATCACAATGCTCCATGCCCTTGTCATCACAATGCTCAAAGACCCCTGTAATCACGTTGCTCCATGCCCCTTTTCATCTCAATGCTCCATGAACCCTGTCATCACAATGCACCATGCCCATCATCATAATGCTTCAGGCTGTTGTCTTCACAGTGAAATCAAAATGCTCCATGACCTCTGTCATCACAATGCTCCAAAACCTTGTGATCACAATGTTCCATAACACTTATCCTCACAACACCCCATGACGCACGTCATCACAATTATCCATGGTCTTCTCATCACAATGCTCCATGACCCCTGTCATCACAATGCTCCGTGACTCCAGTCATCACAATGCTTCATGACCTTTGTCATCACAATGGTCCATGCCCTCGTCATCAACAGTCTCTGTGACCTTTGTAACCACAAAGCTCCATGAAGTTTTCATCACAATGCTCTTTGACCCTTGTCATCACAATGCTCTATGCCTTTCTCAGCACAATGCTCCATGACTCTTGTCATCACAATGCTCCATGCACTTGTCAGCACAATGCTCCATGACCCATGTCATCACAATGCGCCATGCGCTTGTCATCACAGTGCTCCACAATCTTGTCATCACAGTGCTCCATAAACCTTGTCATCACAATGCTCCATGCACTTCTCATCAAAATGCTCTCTCACCACTGATATCACAATGTTACATCACTATTCATCACAGTACTCCCTCACCCCTGTCATCACAATGTTCCATGACTCCTGTCATCACAATGCTACATGCACTTATCATCACAATGTTCGATGAACCCGACATCATAATGTTCCATAACCACTGTCATCAAAATGCTCCATGACCCCTGACATCACAATGTTCCATAACACCTATCATCAAAATGTTCCATGACCCTTTTCATCAAATTGCTCCATGACGCTGTCATCACAATGCTCCCGGCCCTTCTCATCACAATGCACCACGCCCTTGTCATCAAAATGCTCCATGACCTTTGTCATCACAAAGCTCCATGACCCTTGGCATCACAATGCTGCATGCCATTGTCATCACAATGCTCCATGAACACTCTCATCACATTGTTCCATGCAATTGTCATCAAAAA
This sequence comes from Mesoplodon densirostris, assembly GCF_025265405.1. Classification (NCBI taxonomy): domain Eukaryota; kingdom Metazoa; phylum Chordata; class Mammalia; order Artiodactyla; family Ziphiidae; genus Mesoplodon; species Mesoplodon densirostris. Next base: position 129,252,411 of record NC_082661.1, read on the forward strand.
GCTCCATGACGCTTGTCATCACACTGCTCGATGCCCTTCTCATCACAATGCTCCATGCTCTTGTCATTACAATCATCCATGACCCAAGTATCACTGTGTTCTGTGCCCTGCTCCTCACAATGCTTCATGCCCACTCTCATCACAATAATCCATGAAAATTTTCAGACCAATGCTCCATACTCTTGTCATCACAATGCTCCTTTACCCCTGTCATAAAAATGCTCAATGACCCCTGCCATCACAACATTCCACGGACTTGTCATCACAAGTCTCCATGACCCATGTCATCACAATGCCCCAAGACGCCTGTAATCACAATGCTCCATGCCCTTGTCATCAAGAAGCTCCATGATGCATGTCATCAGAATCCTCCATGGCCTTCTCATCACAATGCTCCATGCCCTTGCCATCACAATGCTCCATTACACCTGGCATAACAATGCTCATGACCCCTGCCATCACGATGTTCCATGGCATTGTCATCACAAGTCTCCATGACCCTTCTCTTCACAATGCTCCATGACCCCTGTAATCACAGTGCTCCATGCCCCTTTTCATCTCAATGATCCATGAAGCCTGTCATCACAATGCAACCTGCCCATCATCATAATGCTTCAGTCTATTGTCATCACAATGAAATCAAAATGCTCCATGACCTCTATCATCATAATGCTCCAAACCCTTATGATCACAATATTCCATAACACTTGTCATCACAATGCCCCATGACGCTCGTCATCTGAATTATCCATGATCTTCTCATCACAATGCTCCATGACCTTTGTCAACACAATGCTCAGTACACTTGTCATTAAAATGCTCCCTGACACTTGTTGTCTGTATGCTCTTTGAACCCTGTCATGACAAGGCTCTATGCCTTTTTCTTTACAATGATCCATGCCCTTTTCATCACAATGCTCCAAGACCCCTGTAATCACAATGCTCCATGCCCTTGTCATCACAAAGCTCAATGACGCATGTCATCACAATGCTCCTTGGCCTTCTCATCACAATGCTCCATGCCCTTGTCATCACAATATTCCAAGAACCCTGTAATCACAATGCTGCATGCCCCTTTTCATCAGTATGCTCCATGAGACTTGTCATCACAAGGCTCCATGGTTTTCTCATCACAGTGCTCCAGGACCTTGTCATCACAATGCTTCACGACCTTGTCATGAAACTTCTCAATGGCCCTTGTCATCATACTGCTCCAAGCCCTAGTCATCACAATGCTCCATTATATTTGTCATCAGAATCCTCCATTACATTTGGCATCACAATGCTCCATGCCATTGTCATCGCAATGGACCATGACATATGTCATCACAATGCTCCCTGACACTTGTCTTCACAATACTCCATGACGTTCTCATCACAATGCTCCATGCCCTTGTCATCACAATGCTCCATGACCCCTGTCATCACAATGCTCTGTGACTCCAGTCATCACAATGCTTCATAACGTTTGTCATCACAATGGTCCTTGCCCGCGTCATCACAAGGCTCTGTGACCTTTGTAACCACAATGCTCCATGAACTTTTCATCACAATGCTCCATGACCCTTGTCATCACAATGTGCCATGCGCTTTTCATCACAACGGTCCACAACCTTGTCAACGCAATGCTCCATAAACCTTGTTATCACAATGCTCCATGCACTTCTCATCAAAATGCTCTCACCAGAGATATCACAATGTTCCATCAATAGTCATCACAATACTCCCTCACCCCTGTAATCACAATGTTCCATGACCTCTGTCATCACAATGCTACATCCCCTTATCATCACAATGTTCCATGTCCCCTGACATCACAATATTCTATAACCCCTGTCATCAAAATGCTCCATGACCCTTTACATCCCAAAGCTCCATGACCCCTCACATCACAATGTTCTATAACCCCTGTCATCAAAATGTTCCATTACACTTTTCATCAAATTGCTGCATGACCCTGTAATCAAAATGCTCCCTGCCCTTCTCATCACAATGCACCACGCCCTTGTCATCAAAATGCTCCATGACATTTGTCATCACAAAGCTCCATGACACTTGTCATCACAATACTCCATGAACCCTCTCATCACATTGCTCCATGCCCTTGTCATCACAAAGCTCCATGTCACTTGTCATCACAATGCTCGGTGCACTTCTCATCACAATGCTCCATGCCCTTGTCATTACAATCCTCATTGACCCATGTACCACAATGTTCCGTGCCCTTGTCATCACAATGCTCCATGCCCACTCTCATCACAATAATCAATGAAACATTTCAGACCAATGCTCCATGCCCTTCTCATCACAATGCTCCATTACCTCTGTCATAACAATGCTCCATAACCCCTGCCATCACAATGTTCCACGGCCTTGTCATCACAAGGCTCCATGACACTTGGTTTCACAATGCTCCAAGACCCCTGTAAATACAATGCTCCATGGCACTTTTCATCAAAATGCTCCATGAACACTGTCATCACAATACTCCAAACCCTTGTGATCACAATGTTCCATAACACTTATCATCACAGCGCCCCATTACGCTCGTCATCACAATTATCCATGGTCTTCTCATCACAAAGCTCCATGACCTTTGTCATCACAATGCTAAATACACTTGTCATCACAATGCTCCCTGACACTTGTCGTCAGAAAGCTCCTTGAACCCTGTCACAAAAAGGTTCCATGCCTTTTTCATCACAATGCCTCATGCCGTATTCATCACAATGCTCCATGCCATTGTTATCAAAATACTCCACAAGCTTCTCATCAGAATGCTCCATGACCCCTGCCATCAAAATGTTCCCCGGCCTTGTCATCACAAGGCTCCAAACCCTTGTGATCACAATGTTCCATAACACTTGTCCTCACAACGCTCCATGATGCCTGTCATCACAATACTCCATGCCCTTTTCATCACAATGCTCCATGACCTTTGTCATCACAATTCTCAATACACTTTTCATCACAATGCTCCCTGACACTTGTCGTCAGAAAGCTCCTTGAACCCTGTCACAAAAAGGCTCCATGCCTTTTTCATCACAATGCCTCATGCCGTATTCATCACAATGCTCCATGCCATTGTTATCAAAATACTCCACAAGCTTCTCATCAGAATGCTCCATGACCCTTGTCATCACAATGCACCATGCCCATCATCATAATGCTTCAGGCTATTGTCATCACAGTGAAATCAAAATGCTCCATGACCTCTGTTATCACTATGCTCCAAACCCTTGTGATCACAATGTTCCATAACACTTATCATAACAACACCCCATGACGCTCGTCATCACAATTATCCATGGTCTTCTCATCACAATGCTCCATGACCTTTGTCATCACAATTCTCAATACACTTGTCATCACAGTGCTCCCTGACACTTGTCATCAGTATGCTCCTTGAACCTTTCATGACAATGCTCCATGCTTTTTTCATAACAATGATCCATGCCCTTTTCATCACAATGCTCCAAGACCCCTGTAATAACAATGCTCCATGCCCTTGTCATCACAAAGCTCCATGACGCATGTCATCAGAATGCTCCATGGCCTTCTCATTACAATGCTCCATGCCCTTTTCATCACAATGCTCCAAGACCCCTGTAATGGCAATGCTCCATGCGCCTTTTCATCAGAATGCTCCATGAGACTTGTCATCACAAAGCTCCATGGTTTCCTCATCACATTGCTCCAGGACCTTGTCATCACCATGTTCCATTCCCTTGTCATCACAATGCTCCATGACACCTGTCATCACAATACTCCATGAACATTTTCAGCCCAATGCTCCATGGCCTTCTCATCACAATGCTCCATGACCAATATCATCACCATGCTCCATGACCACGGTCATCACAACGCTCCATGACACCTGACAACACAATGATCCGGGACTCTTGTCATCACAATGCTCCATTCCCTAGTCATCAAAATGCTCCATGACCCCTGTCATCACAATACTCCATGAACATTTTCAGCCCAATGCTCCATGACCATTGCCATCAAAATGATCCATGCCCTGGTCATCCCAATGCTCCATGACACCAGTATTCACAATGCTCCGTGACGCTTGTCATCACAGTGCTCCATGACAACTGTCATCACAATGCTCCATGCCTTTGTCAGCAAAATGCTACATGACCTTGTCATTACAATGCTCTATGCGCTTGTCATCACAATCCTCCATTACCATTGTCTCACAATCCTCCATGAAACTTGGGATCACATTGCTTCATGCCCTTGTCATCACAATGCTCCATGCTCCTTGAAATCAAAATGATCCATGACCTCTGCCATCACAATGCTCCAAACCCTTGTGATCACAATATTCCATAACACTTGTCATCACAACTCTTCATGATGCCTGTCATCACAATACTCCATGACCTTTTCTTCACAATGCTCCATGAGCTTTGTCATCACAATTCTCAATACACTTGTCATCACAATGATCCCTGACACTTGTCGTCAGAATGCTCCTTGAACCCTGTCACAAAAAGGCTCCATGCCTTTTTAATCACAATGCCCCATGCCGTTTTCATCACAATGTTCCATGCCATTGTCATCAAAATACTCCACAAGCTTGTCATCAGAATGCTCCATGACCCTTGTCATCACAATTCTCCATGCACTTGTCAGCACAATGCTCCCTGACCCTTGTCATCACAATGCTCCAAGCCATTGTCATCACAATGCTCCATTACCTTTGTCATCAGAATCCTCCATGACACTTGGCATCACAATGCTCCATGCCATTGTCATCACAATGGGCCCTTACATATGTCATCACAATGCTCCTTGACACCTGTCTTCACAATACTGCATGACCTGGTCATCACAATGCTCCATGCCCTTTTCATCACAATGCACCATTCCAACTGTCATTGCAATAATCCATGAAACTTATTAGACCAATGCTCCATGCCCTTGTCATCACAATGCTCCATGCCCTTGTTATCACAATGCTCCATGACCCCTGTCATCACAGTGCTCCGTGACTCCAGTCATCACAATGCTTCATGACCTTTGTCATCACAATTGTCCATGCCCTCGTCATCAACAGTCTCTGTGACCTTTTTAACCATAATGCTCCATGAAGTTTTCCTCACAATGCTCTTTGACCCTTGTCATGACAATGCTCTATGCCTTTCTCAGCACAATGCTCCATGACCCTTGTCATCACAATGCTCCATGCGCTTGTCATCACAGTGCTCCACAATCTTGTCATCACAATGCTCCATGCACTTCTCATCAAAATGCTCTCTCACCACTGATATCACAATGTTACATCACCATTCATCACAGTACTCCCTCACCCCTGTCATCACAATGTTCCATGACACCTCTCGTCACAATGCTACATGCACTTATCATCAAAATGTTCGATGACTCTGACATCACAATGTTCCATAACCCCTGTCATCAAAATGCTCAATGACCCTTTTCATCAAAATGCTCCATGACCCCTGACATTACAATTTTCCATAACCCGTGTCATCAAAATATTCCATGACATTTTTCATCAAATTCCTGCATGACCCTGTCATCAAAATTCTCCCTGCCCTTCTCATCACAATGCACCACGCCCTTGTCATCAAAATGCTCCATGACCTTTGTCATCATAAAGCTCCATGACCCTTGTCATCACAATGCTCCATGTCATTGTCATCACAATGCTCCATGAACACTCTCATCACATTGCTCAATGCCCTTGTCATCACAAAGCTCCATGACACTTCTCATCACAATGCTCGATGCCCTTCTCATCACAATGCTCCATGCCCTTGTCATTACAATCCTCCATGACCCATGTATCACAGTGTTCCGTGCCCTTGTCATCACAATGCTCCATGCCCACTCTCATCACAATAATCAATGAAACATTTCAGACCAATGCTCGATGCCCTTCTCATCAAAATGCTCCATTACCCCTGTCTTAACAATGCTCCATGACCCCTGCCATCACAATGATCCCCGGTCTTGTAATCACAAGGCTCCAAACCCTTGTGATCACAGTGTTCCATAACACTTGTCCTCACAACGCTCCATGATGCCTGTCATCACAATACTCCATGCCCTTTTCATCACAATGCTCCATGACTTTTGTCATCACAATTCTCAATACATTTGTCATCACAATGCTCCCTGACACTTGTAGTCAGAATGCTCCTTGAACCCTGTCACAAAAAGGCTCCATGCCTTTTTCATCACAATGCACCATGCCGTTTTGATCACAATGCTCCATGCCATTGTTATCAATATACTCCACAAGCTTCTCATCAGAATGCTCCATGACCCATGTCATCACAATGCACCATGCCCAGCATCATAATGCTTCAGGCTGTTGTCATCACAGTGAAATCAAAATGCTCCATGACCTCTGTTATCACTATTCTCCAAACCCTTGTGATCACAATGTTCCATAACACTTATCATCACAACACCCAATGACGCTCGTCATCACAATTATCCATGGTCTTCTCATCACAATGTTCCATGACCTTTTTCATCACAATTTTCAATACACTTGTCATCACAGTGCTCCCTGACACTTGTCGTCAGTATGCTCCTTGATCCTCTCATGACAATGCTCCATGCCTTTTTCATAACAATGATCCATGCACTTTTCATCACAATGCTCCAAGACCCCTGTAATCACAATGTTCCATTCCCTTGTCATCCCAAAGCTCCATGGCGCATGTCATCAGAATGCTCCATGGTTTTCTCATTACAGTGTTCCATGTCCTTTTCATCACAATGCTCCAAGACACCTGTAATCACAATGCTCCATGCCACTTTTCATCAGAATGCTCTATGAGACTTGTCATCACAAAGCTCCATGGTTTCCTCATCACATTGCTCCAAGACCTTGTCATCACCATGTTCCATTCCCTTGTCATCACAATGCTCCATGACACCTAGCATCACAATACTCCATGAACATTTTCAGCCCAATGCTCCATGACCTTCTCATCACAATGCTCCATGACCAATATCATCACCATGCTCCATGACCACGGTCATCACAACGCTCCATGACACCTGACAACACAATGATCCGGGACTCTTGTCATCACAATGCTCCATTCCCTAGTCATCAAAATGCTCCATGACCCCTGTCATCACAATACTCCATGAACATTTTCAGCCCAATGCTCCATGACCCTTGTCAGCACAATGATCCATGCCCTGGTCATCCCAATGCTCCATGACACCTGTATTCACAATGTTCCGTGACGCTTGTCATCACAGTGCTCCATGACACCTGTCATCACAATGCTCCATGCCTTTGTCAGCAAAATGCTACATGACCTTGTCATTACAATGCTCTTTGCGCTTGTCATCACAATCCTCCATTACCATTGTCATCACAATCCTCCATGAACCTTGGGATCACATTGCTTCATGCGCTTGTCATCACAATGCTCCATGCTCCTTGAAATCAAAATGATCCATGACCTCTGTCATCACAATGCTCCAAACCCTTGTGATCACAATGTTCCATAACAGTTGTCATCACACCGCTCCATGATGCGTGTCATCACAATACTCCATGCCCTTTTCATCACAATGCTGCATGAACTTTGTCATCACAATTCTCAATACACTTGTCATCACAATGCTCCCTGACACTTGTCGTCAGAATTCTCCTTGAACCCTGTCACAAAAAGGCTCCATGCCTTTTTCATCACAATGCCCCACGCCGTTTTCATCACAATGCTCCATGCCATTGTCATCAAAATACTCCACAAGCTTGTCATCAGAATGCTCCATGACCCATGTCATCACAATTCTCCATGCACTTGTCAGCACAATGCTCCCTGACCCTTGTCATCACAATGTTCCAAGCCATTGTCATCACAATGCTCCGTTATCTTTGTCATCAGAATCCTCCATGACACTTGGCATCACAATGCTCCATGCCATTGTCATCACAATGGGCCATTACATATGTCATCACAATGCTCCCTGACACCTGTCTTCACAATAATGCATGATCTGGTCATCACAATGCTCCATGCCCTTGTCATCACAATGCGCCATTCCAACTCTCATCGCAATAATCCATGAAACTTATGAGACCAATGCTCCATGCCCTTGTCATCACAATGCTCCATGCCCTTGTTATCACAATGCTCCATGACCCCTTTCAACACAATGCTCCGTGACTCCAGTCATCACAATGCTTCATGACATTTGTAATCACAATGGTCCATGCCCTCGTCATCAACAGTCTCTGTGACCATTTTAATCACAATGCTCCATGAAGTTTTCATCACAATGCTCTTTGACCCTTGTCATCACAATGCTCTATGCCTTTCTCAGCACAATGCTCCATGACCCTTGTCATCACAATTCTCCATGCGCTTGTCAGCACAATGCTCCATGACCCATGTCATCACAATGCGCCATGCGCTTGTCATCACAGTGCTCCACAATCTTGTCATCACAATGCCCCATAAACCTTGTCATCACAGTGCTCCATGCACTTCTCATCAAAATGCTCTCTCACCACTGATATCACAATGTTACATCACTATTCATCACAGTACTCCCTCACGCCTGTCACCACAATGTTCCATGACTCCATTCATCACAATGCTACATGCACTTATCATCACAATGCTCCATGCCCTTGTCATCACAATATTCCAAGAACCCTGTAATCACAATGCTGCATGCCCCTTTTCATCAGTATGCTCCATGAGACTTGTCATCACAAGGATCCATGGTTTTCTCATCACAATGCTCCAGGACCTTGTCATCACAATGCTTCACGACCTTGTCATGAACCTTTTCAATGGCCCTTGTCATCATACTGCTCCAAGCCCTAGTCATCACAATGCTCCATTATATTTGTCATCAGAATCCTCCATTACATTTGGCATCACAATGCTCCATGCCATTGTCATCGCAATGGACCATGACATATGTCATCACAATGCTCCCTGACACTTGTCTTCACAATACTCCATGACGTTCTCATCACAATGCTCCATGCCCTTGTCATCACAATGCTCCATGACCCCTGTCATCACAATGCTCTGTGACTCCAGTCATCACAATGCTTCATAACGTTTGTCATCACAATGGTCCTTGCCCGCGTCATCACAAGGCTCTGTGACCTTTGTAACCACAATGCTCCATGAACTTTTCATCACAATGCTCCATGACCCTTGTCATCACAATGTGCCATGCGCTTTTCATCACAACGGTCCACAACCTTGTCAACGCAATGCTCCATAAACCTTGTTATCACAATGCTCCATGCACTTCTCATCAAAATGCTCTCACCAGAGATATCACAATGTTCCATCAATAGTCATCACAATACTCCCTCACCCCTGTAATCACAATGTTCCATGACCTCTGTCATCACAATGCTACATCCCCTTATCATCACAATGTTCCATGTCCCCTGACATCACAATATTCTATAACCCCTGTCATCAAAATGCTCCATGACCCTTTACATCCCAAAGCTCCATGACCCCTCACATCATAATGTTCTATAACCCCTGTCATCAAAATGTTCCATTACACTTTTCATCAAATTGCTGCATGACCCTGTAATCAAAATGCTCCCTGCCCTTCTCATCACAATGCACCACGCCCTTGTCATCAAAATGCTCCATGACATTTGTCATCACAAAGCTCCATGACACTTGTCATCACAATACTCCATGAACCCTCTCATCACATTGCTCCATGCCCTTGTCATCACAAAGCTCCATGTCACTTGTCATCACAATGCTCGGTGCCCTTCTCATCACAATGCTCCATGCCCTTGTCATTACAATCCTCATTGACCCATGTACCACAATGTTCCGTGCCCTTGTCATCACAATGCTCCATGCCCACTCTCATCACAATAATCAATGAAACATTTCAGACCAATGCTCCATGCCCTTCTCATCACAATGCTCCATTACCTCTGTCATAACAATGCTCCATAACCCCTGCCATCACAATGTTCCACGGCCTTGTCATCACAAGGCTCCATGACACTTGGTTTCACAATTCTCCAAGACCCCTGTAAATACAATTCTCCATGGCACTTTTCATCAAAATGCTCCATGAACACTGTCATCACAATACTCCAAACCCTTGTGATCACAATGTTCCATAACACTTATCATCACAGCGCCCCATTACGCTCGTCATCACAATTATCCATGGTCTTCTCATCACAAAGCTCCATGACCTTTGTCATCACAATGCTAAATACACTTGTCATCACAATGCTCCCTGACACTTGTCGTCAGAAAGCTCCTTGAACCCTGTCACAAAAAGGTTCCATGCCTTTTTCATCACAATGCCTCATGCCGTATTCATCACAATGCTCCATGCCATTGTTATCAAAATACTCCACAAGCTTCTCATCAGAATGCTCCATGACCCCTGCCATCAAAATGTTCCCCGGCCTTGTCATCACAAGGCTCCAAACCCTTGTGATCACAATGTTCCATAACACTTGTCCTCACAACGCTCCATGATGCCTGTCATCACAATACTCCATGCCCTTTTCATCACAATGCTCCATGACCTTTGTCATCACAATTCTCAATACACTTTTCATCACAATGCTCCCTGACACTTGTCGTCAGAAAGCTCCTTGAACCCTGTCACAAAAAGGCTCCATGCCTTTTTCATCACAATGCCTCATGCCGTATTCATCACAATGCTCCATGCCATTGTTATCAAAATACTCCACAAGCTTCTCATCAGAATGCTCCATGACCCTTGTCATCACAATGCACCATGCCCATCATCATAATGCTTCAGGCTATTGTCATCACAGTGAAATCAAAATGCTCCATGACCTCTGTTATCACTATGCTCCAAACCCTTGTGATCACAATGTTCCATAACACTTATCATAACAACACCCCATGACGCTCGTCATCACAATTATCCATGGTCTTCTCATCACAATGCTCCATGACCTTTGTCATCACAATTCTCAATACACTTGTCATCACAGTGCTCCCTGACACTTGTCATCAGTATGCTCCTTGAACCTTTCATGACAATGCTCCATGCTTTTTTCATAACAATGATCCATGCACTTTTCATCACAATGCTCCAAGACCCCTGTAATAACAATGCTCCATGCCCTTGTCATCACAAAGCTCCATGATGCATGTCATCAGAATGCTCCATGGCCTTCTCATTACAATGCTCCATGCCCTTTTCATCACAATGCTCCAAGACCCCTGTAATGGCAATGCTCCATGCGCCTTTTCATCAGAATGCTCCATGAGACTTGTCATCACAAAGCTCCATGGTTTCCTCATCACATTGCTCCAGGACCTTGTCATCACCATGTTCCATTCCCTTGTCATCACAATGCTCCATGACACCTGTCATCACAATACTCCATGAACATTTTCAGCCCAATGCTCCATGGCCTTCTCATCACAATGCTCCATGACCAATATCATCACCATGCTCCATGACCACGGTCATCACAACGCTCCATGACACCTGACAACACAATGATCCGGGACTCTTGTCATCACAATGCTCCATTCCCTAGTCATCAAAATGCTCCATGACCCCTGTCATCACAATACTCCATGAACATTTTCAGCCCAATGCTCCATGACCATTGCCATCAAAATGATCCATGCCCTGGTCATCCCAATGCTCCATGACACCAGTATTCACAATGCTCCGTGACGCTTGTCATCACAGTGCTCCATGACAACTGTCATCACAATGCTCCATGCCTTTGTCAGCAAAATGCTACATGACCTTGTCATTACAATGCTCTATGCGCTTGTCATCACAATCCTCCATTACCATTGTCTCACAATCCTCCATGAAACTTGGGATCACATTGCTTCATGCCCTTGTCATCACAATGCTCCATGCTCCTTGAAATCAAAATGATCCATGACCTCTGCCATCACAATGCTCCAAACCCTTGTGATCACAATATTCCATAACACTTGTCATCACAACTCTTCATGATGCCTGTCATCACAATACTCCATGACCTTTTCTTCACAATGCTCCATGAGCTTTGTCATCACAATTCTCAATACACTTGTCATCACAATGATCCCTGACACTTGTCGTCAGAATGCTCCTTGAACCCTGTCACAAAATGGCTCCATGCCTTTTTAATCACAATGCCCCATGCCGTTTTCATCACAATGTTCCATGCCATTGTCATCAAAATACTCCACAAGCTTGTCATCAGAATGCTCCATGACCCTTGTCATCACAATTCTCCATGCACTTGTCAGCACAATGCTCCCTGACCCTTGTCATCACAATGCTCCAAGCCATTGTCATCACAATGCTCCATTACCTTTGTCATCAGAATCCTCCATGACACTTGGCATCACAATGCTCCATGCCATTGTCATCACAATGGGCCCTTACATATGTCATCACAATGCTCCTTGACACCTGTCTTCACAATACTGCATGACCTGGTCATCACAATGCTCCATGCCCTTTTCATCACAATGCACCATTCCAACTGTCATTGCAATAATCCATGAAACTTATTAGACCAATGCTCCATGCCCTTGTCATCACAATGCTCCATGCCCTTGTTATCACAATGCTCCATGACCCCTGTCATCACAGTGCTCCGTGACTCCAGTCATCACAATGCTTCATGACCTTTGTCATCACAATTGTCCATGCCCTCGTCATCAACAGTCTCTGTGACCTTTTTAACCATAATGCTCCATGAAGTTTTCCTCACAATGCTCTTTGACCCTTGTCATGACAATGCTCTATGCCTTTCTCAGCACAATGCTCCATGACCCTTGTCATCACAATGCTCCATGCGCTTGTCATCACAGTGCTCCACAATCTTGTCATCACAATGCTCCATGCACTTCTCATCAAAATGCTCTCTCACCACTGATATCACAATGTTACATCACCATTCATCACAGTACTCCCTCACCCCTGTCATCACAATGTTCCATGACACCTCTCGTCACAATGCTACATGCACTTATCATCAAAATGTTCGATGACTCTGACATCACAATGTTCCATAACCCCTGTCATCAAAATGCTCAATGACCCTTTACATCAAAATGCTCCATGACCCCTGACATTACAATTTTCCATAACCCGTGTCATCAAAATATTCCATGACATTTTTCATCAAATTCCTGCATGACCCTGTCATCAAAATTCTCCCTGCCCTTCTCATCACAATGCACCACGCCCTTGTCATCAAAATGCTCCATGACCTTTGTCATCATAAAGCTCCATGACCCTTGTCATCACAATGCTCCATGTCATTGTCATCACAATGCTCCATGAACACTCTCATCACATTGCTCAATGCCCTTGTCATCACAAAGCTCCATGACACTTCTCATCACAATGCTCGATGCCCTTCTCATCACAATGCTCCATGCCCTTGTCATTACAATCCTCCATGACCCATGTATCACAGTGTTCCGTGCCCTTGTCATCACAATGCTCCATGCCCACTCTCATCACAATAATCAATGAAACATTTCAGACCAATGCTCGATGCCCTTCTCATCAAAATGCTCCATTACCCCTGTCTTAACAATGCTCCATGACCCCTGCCATCACAATGATCCCCGGTCTTGTAATCACAAGGCTCCAAACCCTTGTGATCACAGTGTTCCATAACACTTGTCCTCACAACGCTCCATGATGCCTGTCATCACAATACTCCATGCCCTTTTCATCACAATGCTCCATGACTTTTGTCATCACAATTCTCAATACATTTGTCATCACAATGCTCCCTGACACTTGTAGTCAGAATGCTCCTTGAACCCTGTCACAAAAAGGCTCCATGCCTTTTTCATCACAATGCACCATGCCGTTTTGATCACAATGCTCCATGCCATTGTTATCAATATACTCCACAAGCTTCTCATCAGAATGCTCCATGACCCATGTCATCACAATGCACCATGCCCAGCATCATAATGCTTCAGGCTGTTGTCATCACAGTGAAATCAAAATGCTCCATGACCTCTGTTATCACTATTCTCCAAACCCTTGTGATCACAATGTTCCATAACACTTATCATCACAACACCCAATGACGCTCGTCATCACAATTATCCATGGTCTTCTCATCACAATGCTCCATGACCTTTTTCATCACAATTTTCAATACACTTGTCATCACAGTGCTCCCTGACACTTGTCGTCAGTATGCTCCTTGAACCTCTCATGACAATGCTCCATGCCTTTTTCATAACAATGATCCATGCACTTTTCATCACAATGCTCCAAGACCCCTGTAATCACAATGTTCCATTCCCTTGTCATCCCAAAGCTCCATGGCGCATGTCATCAGAATGCTCCATGGTTTTCTCATTACAGTGTTCCATGTCCTTTTCATCACAATGCTCCAAGACACCTGTAATCACAATGCTCCATGCCACTTTTCATCAGAATGCTCTATGAGACTTGTCATCACAAAGCTCCATGGTTTCCTCATCACATTGCTCCAAGACCTTGTCATCACCATGTTCCATTCCCTTGTCATCACAATGCTCCATGACACCTAGCATCACAATACTCCATGAACATTTTCAGCCCAATGCTCCATGACCTTCTCATCACAATGCTCCATGACCAATATCATCACCATGCTCCATGACCACGGTCATCACAACGCTCCATGACACCTGACAACACAATGATCCGGGACTCTTGTCATCACAATGCTCCATTCCCTAGTCATCAAAATGCTCCATGACCCCTGTCATCACAATACTCCATGAACATTTTCAGCCCAATGCTCCATGACCCTTGTCAGCACAATGATCCATGCCCTGGTCATCCCAATGCTCCATGACACCTGTATTCACAATGCTCCGTGACGCTTGTCATCACAGTGCTCCATGACACCTGTCATCACAATGCTCCATGCCTTTGTCAGCAAAATGCTACATGACCTTGTCATTACAATGCTCTTTGCGCTTGTCATCACAATCCTCCATTACCATTGTCATCACAATCCTCCATGAACCTTGGGATCACATTGCTTCATGCGCTTGTCATCACAATGCTCCATGCTCCTTGAAATCAAAATGATCCATGACCTCTGTCATCACAATGCTCCAAACCCTTGTGATCACAATGTTCCATAACAGTTGTCATCACACCGCTCCATGATGCGTGTCATCACAATACTCCATGCCCTTTTCATCACAATGCTGCATGAACTTTGTCATCACAATTCTCAATACACTTGTCATCACAATGCTCCCTGACACTTGTCGTCAGAATTCTCCTTGAACCCTGTCACAAAAAGGCTCCATGCCTTTTTCATCACAATGCCCCACGCCGTTTTCATCACAATGCTCCATGCCATTGTCATCAAAATACTCCACAAGCTTGTCATCAGAATGCTCCATGACCCATGTCATCACAATTCTCCATGCACTTGTCAGCACAATGCTCCCTGACCCTTGTCATCACAATGTTCCAAGCCATTGTCATCACAATGCTCCGTTATCTTTGTCATCAGAATCCTCCATGACACTTGGCATCACAATGCTCCATGCCATTGTCATCACAATGGGCCATTACATATGTCATCACAATGCTCCCTGACACCTGTCTTCACAATAATGCATGATCTGGTCATCACAATGCTCCATGCCCTTGTCATCACAATGCGCCATTCCAACTCTCATCGCAATAATCCATGAAACTTATGAGACCAATGCTCCATGCCCTTGTCATCACAATGCTCCATGCCCTTGTTATCACAATGCTCCATGACCCCTTTCAACACAATGCTCCGTGACTCCAGTCATCACAATGCTTCATGACATTTGTAATCACAATGGTCCATGCCCTCGTCATCAACAGTCTCTGTGACCATTTTAATCACAATGCTCCATGAAGTTTTCATCACAATGCTCTTTGACCCTTGTCATCACAATGCTCTATGCCTTTCTCAGCACAATGCTCCATGACCCTTGTCATCACAATTCTCCATGCGCTTGTCAGCACAATGCTCCATGACCCATGTCATCACAATGCGCCATGCGCTTGTCATCACAGTGCTCCACAATCTTGTCATCACAATGCCCCATAAACCTTGTCATCACAGTGCTCCATGCACTTCTCATCAAAATGCTCTCTCACCACTGATATCACAATGTTACATCACTATTCATCACAGTACTCCCTCACGCCTGTCACCACAATGTTCCATGACTCCATTCATCACAATGCTACATGCACTTATCATCACAATGCTCCATGCCCTTGTCATCACAATATTCCAAGAACCCTGTAATCACAATGCTGCATGCCCCTTTTCATCAGTATGCTCCATGAGACTTGTCATCACAAGGATCCATGGTTTTCTCATCACAATGCTCCAGGACCTTGTCATCACAATGCTTCACGACCTTGTCATGAACCTTTTCAATGGCCCTTGTCATCATACTGCTCCAAGCCCTAGTCATCACAATGCTCCATTATATTTGTCATCAGAATCCTCCATTACATTTGGCATCACAATGCTCCATGCCATTGTCATCGCAATGGACCATGACATATGTCATCACAATGCTCCCTGACACTTGTCTTCACAATACTCCATGACGTTCTCATCACAATGCTCCATGCCCTTGTCATCACAATGCTCCATGACCCCTGTCATCACAATGCTCTGTGACTCCAGTCATCACAATGCTTCATAACGTTTGTCATCACAATGGTCCTTGCCCGCGTCATCACAAGGCTCTGTGACCTTTGTAACCACAATGCTCCATGAACTTTTCATCACAATGCTCCATGACCCTTGTCATCACAATGTGCCATGCGCTTTTCATCACAACGGTCCACAACCTTGTCAACGCAATGCTCCATAAACCTTGTTATCACAATGCTCCATGCACTTCTCATCAAAATGCTCTCACCAGAGATATCACAATGTTCCATCAATAGTCATCACAATACTCCCTCACCCCTGTAATCACAATGTTCCATGACCTCTGTCATCACAATGCTACATCCCCTTATCATCACAATGTTCCATGTCCCCTGACATCACAATATTCTATAACCCCTGTCATCAAAATGCTCCATGACCCTTTACATCCCAAAGCTCCATGACCCCTCACATCATAATGTTCTATAACCCCTGTCATCAAAATGTTCCATTACACTTTTCATCAAATTGCTGCATGACCCTGTAATCAAAATGCTCCCTGCCCTTCTCATCACAATGCACCACGCCCTTGTCATCAAAATGCTCCATGACATTTGTCATCACAAAGCTCCATGACACTTGTCATCACAATACTCCATGAACCCTCTCATCACATTGCTCCATGCCCTTGTCATCACAAAGCTCCATGTCACTTGTCATCACAATGCTCGGTGCCCTTCTCATCACAATGCTCCATGCCCTTGTCATTACAATCCTCATTGACCCATGTACCACAATGTTCCGTGCCCTTGTCATCACAATGCTCCATGCCCACTCTCATCACAATAATCAATGAAACATTTCAGACCAATGCTCCATGCCCTTCTCATCACAATGCTCCATTACCTCTGTCATAACAATGCTCCATAACCCCTGCCATCACAATGTTCCACGGCCTTGTCATCACAAGGCTCCATGACACTTGGTTTCACAATTCTCCAAGACCCCTGTAAATACAATTCTCCATGGCACTTTTCATCAAAATGCTCCATGAACACTGTCATCACAATACTCCAAACCCTTGTGATCACAATGTTCCATAACACTTATCATCACAGCGCCCCATTACGCTCGTCATCACAATTATCCATGGTCTTCTCATCACAAAGCTCCATGACCTTTGTCATCACAATGCTAAATACACTTGTCATCACAATGCTCCCTGACACTTGTCGTCAGAAAGCTCCTTGAACCCTGTCACAAAAAGGTTCCATGCCTTTTTCATCACAATGCCTCATGCCGTATTCATCACAATGCTCCATGCCATTGTTATCAAAATACTCCACAAGCTTCTCATCAGAATGCTCCATGACCCCTGCCATCAAAATGTTCCCCGGCCTTGTCATCACAAGGCTCCAAACCCTTGTGATCACAATGTTCCATAACACTTGTCCTCACAACGCTCCATGATGCCTGTCATCACAATACTCCATGCCCTTTTCATCACAATGCTCCATGACCTTTGTCATCACAATTCTCAATACACTTTTCATCACAATGCTCCCTGACACTTGTCGTCAGAAAGCTCCTTGAACCCTGTCACAAAAAGGCTCCATGCCTTTTTCATCACAATGCCTCATGCCGTATTCATCACAATGCTCCATGCCATTGTTATCAAAATACTCCACAAGCTTCTCATCAGAATGCTCCATGACCCTTGTCATCACAATGCACCATGCCCATCATCATAATGCTTCAGGCTATTGTCATCACAGTGAAATCAAAATGCTCCATGACCTCTGTTATCACTATGCTCCAAACCCTTGTGATCACAATGTTCCATAACACTTATCATAACAACACCCCATGACGCTCGTCATCACAATTATCCATGGTCTTCTCATCACAATGCTCCATGACCTTTGTCATCACAATTCTCAATACACTTGTCATCACAGTGCTCCCTGACACTTGTCATCAGTATGCTCCTTGAACCTTTCATGACAATGCTCCATGCTTTTTTCATAACAATGATCCATGCACTTTTCATCACAATGCTCCAAGACCCCTGTAATAACAATGCTCCATGCCCTTGTCATCACAAAGCTCCATGATGCATGTCATCAGAATGCTCCATGGCCTTCTCATTACAATGCTCCATGCCCTTTTCATCACAATGCTCCAAGACCCCTGTAATGGCAATGCTCCATGCGCCTTTTCATCAGAATGCTCCATGAGACTTGTCATCACAAAGCTCCATGGTTTCCTCATCACATTGCTCCAGGACCTTGTCATCACCATGTTCCATTCCCTTGTCATCACAATGCTCCATGACACCTGTCATCACAATACTCCATGAACATTTTCAGCCCAATGCTCCATGGCCTTCTCATCACAATGCTCCATGACCAATATCATCACCATGCTCCATGACCACGGTCATCACAACGCTCCATGACACCTGACAACACAATGATCCGGGACTCTTGTCATCACAATGCTCCATTCCCTAGTCATCAAAATGCTCCATGACCCCTGTCATCACAATACTCCATGAACATTTTCAGCCCAATGCTCCATGACCATTGCCATCAAAATGATCCATGCCCTGGTCATCCCAATGCTCCATGACACCAGTATTCACAATGCTCCGTGACGCTTGTCATCACAGTGCTCCATGACAACTGTCATCACAATGCTCCATGCCTTTGTCAGCAAAATGCTACATGACCTTGTCATTACAATGCTCTATGCGCTTGTCATCACAATCCTCCATTACCATTGTCTCACAATCCTCCATGAAACTTGGGATCACATTGCTTCATGCCCTTGTCATCACAATGCTCCATGCTCCTTGAAATCAAAATGATCCATGACCTCTGCCATCACAATGCTCCAAACCCTTGTGATCACAATATTCCATAACACTTGTCATCACAACTCTTCATGATGCCTGTCATCACAATACTCCATGACCTTTTCTTCACAATGCTCCATGAGCTTTGTCATCACAATTCTCAATACACTTGTCATCACAATGATCCCTGACACTTGTCGTCAGAATGCTCCTTGAACCCTGTCACAAAATGGCTCCATGCCTTTTTAATCACAATGCCCCATGCCGTTTTCATCACAATGTTCCATGCCATTGTCATCAAAATACTCCACAAGCTTGTCATCAGAATGCTCCATGACCCTTGTCATCACAATTCTCCATGCACTTGTCAGCACAATGCTCCCTGACCCTTGTCATCACAATGCTCCAAGCCATTGTCATCACAATGCTCCATTACCTTTGTCATCAGAATCCTCCATGACACTTGGCATCACAATGCTCCATGCCATTGTCATCACAATGGGCCCTTACATATGTCATCACAATGCTCCTTGACACCTGTCTTCACAATACTGCATGACCTGGTCATCACAATGCTCCATGCCCTTTTCATCACAATGCACCATTCCAACTGTCATTGCAATAATCCATGAAACTTATTAGACCAATGCTCCATGCCCTTGTCATCACAATGCTCCATGCCCTTGTTATCACAATGCTCCATGACCCCTGTCATCACAGTGCTCCGTGACTCCAGTCATCACAATGCTTCATGACCTTTGTCATCACAATTGTCCATGCCCTCGTCATCAACAGTCTCTGTGACCTTTTTAACCATAATGCTCCATGAAGTTTTCCTCACAATGCTCTTTGACCCTTGTCATGACAATGCTCTATGCCTTTCTCAGCACAATGCTCCATGACCCTTGTCATCACAATGCTCCATGCGCTTGTCATCACAGTGCTCCACAATCTTGTCATCACAATGCTCCATGCACTTCTCATCAAAATGCTCTCTCACCACTGATATCACAATGTTACATCACCATTCATCACAGTACTCCCTCACCCCTGTCATCACAATGTTCCATGACACCTCTCGTCACAATGCTACATGCACTTATCATCAAAATGTTCGATGACTCTGACATCACAATGTTCCATAACCCCTGTCATCAAAATGCTCAATGACCCTTTACATCAAAATGCTCCATGACCCCTGACATTACAATTTTCCATAACCCGTGTCATCAAAATATTCCATGACATTTTTCATCAAATTCCTGCATGACCCTGTCATCAAAATTCTCCCTGCCCTTCTCATCACAATGCACCACGCCCTTGTCATCAAAATGCTCCATGACCTTTGTCATCATAAAGCTCCATGACCCTTGTCATCACAATGCTCCATGTCATTGTCATCACAATGCTCCATGAACACTCTCATCACATTGCTCAATGCCCTTGTCATCACAAAGCTCCATGACACTTCTCATCACAATGCTCGATGCCCTTCTCATCACAATGCTCCATGCCCTTGTCATTACAATCCTCCATGACCCATGTATCACAGTGTTCCGTGCCCTTGTCATCACAATGCTCCATGCCCACTCTCATCACAATAATCAATGAAACATTTCAGACCAATGCTCGATGCCCTTCTCATCAAAATGCTCCATTACCCCTGTCTTAACAATGCTCCATGACCCCTGCCATCACAATGATCCCCGGTCTTGTAATCACAAGGCTCCAAACCCTTGTGATCACAGTGTTCCATAACACTTGTCCTCACAACGCTCCATGATGCCTGTCATCACAATACTCCATGCCCTTTTCATCACAATGCTCCATGACTTTTGTCATCACAATTCTCAATACATTTGTCATCACAATGCTCCCTGACACTTGTAGTCAGAATGCTCCTTGAACCCTGTCACAAAAAGGCTCCATGCCTTTTTCATCACAATGCACCATGCCGTTTTGATCACAATGCTCCATGCCATTGTTATCAATATACTCCACAAGCTTCTCATCAGAATGCTCCATGACCCATGTCATCACAATGCACCATGCCCAGCATCATAATGCTTCAGGCTGTTGTCATCACAGTGAAATCAAAATGCTCCATGACCTCTGTTATCACTATTCTCCAAACCCTTGTGATCACAATGTTCCATAACACTTATCATCACAACACCCAATGACGCTCGTCATCACAATTATCCATGGTCTTCTCATCACAATGCTCCATGACCTTTTTCATCACAATTTTCAATACACTTGTCATCACAGTGCTCCCTGACACTTGTCGTCAGTATGCTCCTTGAACCTCTCATGACAATGCTCCATGCCTTTTTCATAACAATGATCCATGCACTTTTCATCACAATGCTCCAAGACCCCTGTAATCACAATGTTCCATTCCCTTGTCATCCCAAAGCTCCATGGCGCATGTCATCAGAATGCTCCATGGTTTTCTCATTACAGTGTTCCATGTCCTTTTCATCACAATGCTCCAAGACACCTGTAATCACAATGCTCCATGCCACTTTTCATCAGAATGCTCTATGAGACTTGTCATCACAAAGCTCCATGGTTTCCTCATCACATTGCTCCAAGACCTTGTCATCACCATGTTCCATTCCCTTGTCATCACAATGCTCCATGACACCTAGCATCACAATACTCCATGAACATTTTCAGCCCAATGCTCCATGACCTTCTCATCACAATGCTCCATGACCAATATCATCACCATGCTCCATGACCACGGTCATCACAACGCTCCATGACACCTGACAACACAATGATCCGGGACTCTTGTCATCACAATGCTCCATTCCCTAGTCATCAAAATGCTCCATGACCCCTGTCATCACAATACTCCATGAACATTTTCAGCCCAATGCTCCATGACCCTTGTCAGCACAATGATCCATGCCCTGGTCATCCCAATGCTCCATGACACCTGTATTCACAATGCTCCGTGACGCTTGTCATCACAGTGCTCCATGACACCTGTCATCACAATGCTCCATGCCTTTGTCAGCAAAATGCTACATGACCTTGTCATTACAATGCTCTTTGCGCTTGTCATCACAATCCTCCATTACCATTGTCATCACAATCCTCCATGAACCTTGGGATCACATTGCTTCATGCGCTTGTCATCACAATGCTCCATGCTCCTTGAAATCAAAATGATCCATGACCTCTGTCATCACAATGCTCCAAACCCTTGTGATCACAATGTTCCATAACAGTTGTCATCACACCGCTCCATGATGCGTGTCATCACAATACTCCATGCCCTTTTCATCACAATGCTGCATGAACTTTGTCATCACAATTCTCAATACACTTGTCATCACAATGCTCCCTGACACTTGTCGTCAGAATTCTCCTTGAACCCTGTCACAAAAAGGCTCCATGCCTTTTTCATCACAATGCCCCACGCCGTTTTCATCACAATGCTCCATGCCATTGTCATCAAAATACTCCACAAGCTTGTCATCAGAATGCTCCATGACCCATGTCATCACAATTCTCCATGCACTTGTCAGCACAATGCTCCCTGACCCTTGTCATCACAATGTTCCAAGCCATTGTCATCACAATGCTCCGTTATCTTTGTCATCAGAATCCTCCATGACACTTGGCATCACAATGCTCCATGCCATTGTCATCACAATGGGCCATTACATATGTCATCACAATGCTCCCTGACACCTGTCTTCACAATAATGCATGATCTGGTCATCACAATGCTCCATGCCCTTGTCATCACAATGCGCCATTCCAACTCTCATCGCAATAATCCATGAAACTTATGAGACCAATGCTCCATGCCCTTGTCATCACAATGCTCCATGCCCTTGTTATCACAATGCTCCATGACCCCTTTCAACACAATGCTCCGTGACTCCAGTCATCACAATGCTTCATGACATTTGTAATCACAATGGTCCATGCCCTCGTCATCAACAGTCTCTGTGACCATTTTAATCACAATGCTCCATGAAGTTTTCATCACAATGCTCTTTGACCCTTGTCATCACAATGCTCTATGCCTTTCTCAGCACAATGCTCCATGACCCTTGTCATCACAATTCTCCATGCGCTTGTCAGCACAATGCTCCATGACCCATGTCATCACAATGCGCCATGCGCTTGTCATCACAGTGCTCCACAATCTTGTCATCACAATGCCCCATAAACCTTGTCATCACAGTGCTCCATGCACTTCTCATCAAAATGCTCTCTCACCACTGATATCACAATGTTACATCACTATTCATCACAGTACTCCCTCACGCCTGTCACCACAATGTTCCATGACTCCATTCATCACAATGCTACATGCACTTATCATCACAATGCTCCATGCCCTTGTCATCACAATATTCCAAGAACCCTGTAATCACAATGCTGCATGCCCCTTTTCATCAGTATGCTCCATGAGACTTGTCATCACAAGGATCCATGGTTTTCTCATCACAATGCTCCAGGACCTTGTCATCACAATGCTTCACGACCTTGTCATGAACCTTTTCAATGGCCCTTGTCATCATACTGCTCCAAGCCCTAGTCATCACAATGCTCCATTATATTTGTCATCAGAATCCTCCATTACATTTGGCATCACAATGCTCCATGCCATTGTCATCGCAATGGACCATGACATATGTCATCACAATGCTCCCTGACACTTGTCTTCACAATACTCCATGACGTTCTCATCACAATGCTCCATGCCCTTGTCATCACAATGCTCCATGACCCCTGTCATCACAATGCTCTGTGACTCCAGTCATCACAATGCTTCATAACGTTTGTCATCACAATGGTCCTTGCCCGCGTCATCACAAGGCTCTGTGACCTTTGTAACCACAATGCTCCATGAACTTTTCATCACAATGCTCCATGACCCTTGTCATCACAATGTGCCATGCGCTTTTCATCACAACGGTCCACAACCTTGTCAACGCAATGCTCCATAAACCTTGTTATCACAATGCTCCATGCACTTCTCATCAAAATGCTCTCACCAGAGATATCACAATGTTCCATCAATAGTCATCACAATACTCCCTCACCCCTGTAATCACAATGTTCCATGACCTCTGTCATCACAATGCTACATCCCCTTATCATCACAATGTTCCATGTCCCCTGACATCACAATATTCTATAACCCCTGTCATCAAAATGCTCCATGACCCTTTACATCCCAAAGCTCCATGACCCCTCACATCATAATGTTCTATAACCCCTGTCATCAAAATGTTCCATTACACTTTTCATCAAATTGCTGCATGACCCTGTAATCAAAATGCTCCCTGCCCTTCTCATCACAATGCACCACGCCCTTGTCATCAAAATGCTCCATGACATTTGTCATCACAAAGCTCCATGACACTTGTCATCACAATACTCCATGAACCCTCTCATCACATTGCTCCATGCCCTTGTCATCACAAAGCTCCATGTCACTTGTCATCACAATGCTCGGTGCCCTTCTCATCACAATGCTCCATGCCCTTGTCATTACAATCCTCATTGACCCATGTACCACAATGTTCCGTGCCCTTGTCATCACAATGCTCCATGCCCACTCTCATCACAATAATCAATGAAACATTTCAGACCAATGCTCCATGCCCTTCTCATCACAATGCTCCATTACCTCTGTCATAACAATGCTCCATAACCCCTGCCATCACAATGTTCCACGGCCTTGTCATCACAAGGCTCCATGACACTTGGTTTCACAATTCTCCAAGACCCCTGTAAATACAATTCTCCATGGCACTTTTCATCAAAATGCTCCATGAACACTGTCATCACAATACTCCAAACCCTTGTGATCACAATGTTCCATAACACTTATCATCACAGCGCCCCATTACGCTCGTCATCACAATTATCCATGGTCTTCTCATCACAAAGCTCCATGACCTTTGTCATCACAATGCTAAATACACTTGTCATCACAATGCTCCCTGACACTTGTCGTCAGAAAGCTCCTTGAACCCTGTCACAAAAAGGTTCCATGCCTTTTTCATCACAATGCCTCATGCCGTATTCATCACAATGCTCCATGCCATTGTTATCAAAATACTCCACAAGCTTCTCATCAGAATGCTCCATGACCCCTGCCATCAAAATGTTCCCCGGCCTTGTCATCACAAGGCTCCAAACCCTTGTGATCACAATGTTCCATAACACTTGTCCTCACAACGCTCCATGATGCCTGTCATCACAATACTCCATGCCCTTTTCATCACAATGCTCCATGACCTTTGTCATCACAATTCTCAATACACTTTTCATCACAATGCTCCCTGACACTTGTCGTCAGAAAGCTCCTTGAACCCTGTCACAAAAAGGCTCCATGCCTTTTTCATCACAATGCCTCATGCCGTATTCATCACAATGCTCCATGCCATTGTTATCAAAATACTCCACAAGCTTCTCATCAGAATGCTCCATGACCCTTGTCATCACAATGCACCATGCCCATCATCATAATGCTTCAGGCTATTGTCATCACAGTGAAATCAAAATGCTCCATGACCTCTGTTATCACTATGCTCCAAACCCTTGTGATCACAATGTTCCATAACACTTATCATAACAACACCCCATGACGCTCGTCATCACAATTATCCATGGTCTTCTCATCACAATGCTCCATGACCTTTGTCATCACAATTCTCAATACACTTGTCATCACAGTGCTCCCTGACACTTGTCATCAGTATGCTCCTTGAACCTTTCATGACAATGCTCCATGCTTTTTTCATAACAATGATCCATGCCCTTTTCATCACAATGCTCCAAGACCCCTGTAATAACAATGCTCCATGCCCTTGTCATCACAAAGCTCCATGACGCATGTCATCAGAATGCTCCATGGCCTTCTCATTACAATGCTCCATGCCCTTTTCATCACAATGCTCCAAGACCCCTGTAATGGCAATGCTCCATGCGCCTTTTCATCAGAATGCTCCATGAGACTTGTCATCACAAAGCTCCATGGTTTCCTCATCACATTGCTCCAGGACCTTGTCATCACCATGTTCCATTCCCTTGTCATCACAATGCTCCATGACACCTGTCATCACAATACTCCATGAACATTTTCAGCCCAATGCTCCATGGCCTTCTCATCACAATGCTCCATGACCAATATCATCACCATGCTCCATGACCACGGTCATCACAACGCTCCATGACACCTGACAACACAATGATCCGGGACTCTTGTCATCACAATGCTCCATTCCCTAGTCATCAAAATGCTCCATGACCCCTGTCATCACAATACTCCATGAACATTTTCAGCCCAATGCTCCATGACCATTGCCATCAAAATGATCCATGCCCTGGTCATCCCAATGCTCCATGACACCAGTATTCACAATGCTCCGTGACGCTTGTCATCACAGTGCTCCATGACAACTGTCATCACAATGCTCCATGCCTTTGTCAGCAAAATGCTACATGACCTTGTCATTACAATGCTCTATGCGCTTGTCATCACAATCCTCCATTACCATTGTCTCACAATCCTCCATGAAACTTGGGATCACATTGCTTCATGCCCTTGTCATCACAATGCTCCATGCTCCTTGAAATCAAAATGATCCATGACCTCTGCCATCACAATGCTCCAAACCCTTGTGATCACAATATTCCATAACACTTGTCATCACAACTCTTCATGATGCCTGTCATCACAATACTCCATGACCTTTTCTTCACAATGCTCCATGAGCTTTGTCATCACAATTCTCAATACACTTGTCATCACAATGATCCCTGACACTTGTCGTCAGAATGCTCCTTGAACCCTGTCACAAAATGGCTCCATGCCTTTTTAATCACAATGCCCCATGCCGTTTTCATCACAATGTTCCATGCCATTGTCATCAAAATACTCCACAAGCTTGTCATCAGAATGCTCCATGACCCTTGTCATCACAATTCTCCATGCACTTGTCAGCACAATGCTCCCTGACCCTTGTCATCACAATGCTCCAAGCCATTGTCATCACAATGCTCCATTACCTTTGTCATCAGAATCCTCCATGACACTTGGCATCACAATGCTCCATGCCATTGTCATCACAATGGGCCCTTACATATGTCATCACAATGCTCCTTGACACCTGTCTTCACAATACTGCATGACCTGGTCATCACAATGCTCCATGCCCTTTTCATCACAATGCACCATTCCAACTGTCATTGCAATAATCCATGAAACTTATTAGACCAATGCTCCATGCCCTTGTCATCACAATGCTCCATGCCCTTGTTATCACAATGCTCCATGACCCCTGTCATCACAGTGCTCCGTGACTCCAGTCATCACAATGCTTCATGACCTTTGTCATCACAATTGTCCATGCCCTCGTCATCAACAGTCTCTGTGACCTTTTTAACCATAATGCTCCATGAAGTTTTCCTCACAATGCTCTTTGACCCTTGTCATGACAATGCTCTATGCCTTTCTCAGCACAATGCTCCATGACCCTTGTCATCACAATGCTCCATGCGCTTGTCATCACAGTGCTCCACAATCTTGTCATCACAATGCTCCATGCACTTCTCATCAAAATGCTCTCTCACCACTGATATCACAATGTTACATCACCATTCATCACAGTACTCCCTCACCCCTGTCATCACAATGTTCCATGACACCTCTCGTCACAATGCTACATGCACTTATCATCAAAATGTTCGATGACTCTGACATCACAATGTTCCATAACCCCTGTCATCAAAATGCTCAATGACCCTTTTCATCAAAATGCTCCATGACCCCTGACATTACAATTTTCCATAACCCGTGTCATCAAAATATTCCATGACATTTTTCATCAAATTCCTGCATGACCCTGTCATCAAAATTCTCCCTGCCCTTCTCATCACAATGCACCACGCCCTTGTCATCAAAATGCTCCATGACCTTTGTCATCATAAAGCTCCATGACCCTTGTCATCACAATGCTCCATGTCATTGTCATCACAATGCTCCATGAACACTCTCATCACATTGCTCAATGCCCTTGTCATCACAAAGCTCCATGACACTTCTCATCACAATGCTCGATGCCCTTCTCATCACAATGCTCCATGCCCTTGTCATTACAATCCTCCATGACCCATGTATCACAGTGTTCCGTGCCCTTGTCATCACAATGCTCCATGCCCACTCTCATCACAATAATCAATGAAACATTTCAGACCAATGCTCGATGCCCTTCTCATCAAAATGCTCCATTACCCCTGTCTTAACAATGCTCCATGACCCCTGCCATCAAAATGATCCCCGGTCTTGTAATCACAAGGCTCCAAACCCTTGTGATCACAGTGTTCCATAACACTTGTCCTCACAACGCTCCATGATGCCTGTCATCACAATACTCCATGCCCTTTTCATCACAATGCTCCATGACTTTTGTCATCACAATTCTCAATACATTTGTCATCACAATGCTCCCTGACACTTGTAGTCAGAATGCTCCTTGAACCCTGTCACAAAAAGGCTCCATGCCTTTTTCATCACAATGCACCATGCCGTTTTGATCACAATGCTCCATGCCATTGTTATCAATATACTCCACAAGCTTCTCATCAGAATGCTCCATGACCCATGTCATCACAATGCACCATGCCCAGCATCATAATGCTTCAGGCTGTTGTCATCACAGTGAAATCAAAATGCTCCATGACCTCTGTTATCACTATTCTCCAAACACTTGTGATCACAATGTTCCATAACACTTATCATCACAACACCCAATGACGCTCGTCATCACAATTATCCATGGTCTTCTCATCACAATGCTCCATGACCTTTGTCATCACAGTTTTCAATACACTTGTCATCACAGTGCTCCCTGACACTTGTCGTCAGTATGCTCCTTGAACCTCTCATGACAATGCTCCATGCCTTTTTCATAACAATGATCCATGCACTTTTCATCACAATGCTCCAAGACCCCTGTAATCACAATGTTCCATGCCCTTGTCATCCCAAAGCTCCATGGCGCATGTCATCAGAATGCTCCATGGCTTTCTCATTACAGTGTTCCATGTCCTTTTCATCAAAATGCTCCATGACCCCTGTCATCACAATACTCCATGAACATTTTCAGCCCAATGCTCCATGACCCTTGTCAGCACAATGATCCATGCCCTGGTCATCCCAATGCTCCATGACACCTGTATTCACAATGCTCCGTGACGCTTGTCATCACAGTGCTCCATGACACCTGTCATCACAATGCTCCATGCCTTTGTCAGCAAAATGCTACATGACCTTGTCATTACAATGCTCTTTGCGCTTGTCATCACAATCCTCCATTACCATTGTCATCACAATCCTCCATGAACCTTGGGATCACATTGCTTCATGCGCTTGTCATCACAATGCTCCATGCTCCTTGAAATCAAAATGATCCATGACCTCTGTCATCACAATGCTCCAAACCCTTGTGATCACAATGTTCCATAACACTTGTCATCACAACGCTCCATGATGCGTGTCATCACAATACTCCATGCCCTTTTCATCACAATGCTGCATGAACTTTGTCATCACAATTCTCAATACACTTGTCATCACAATGCTCCCTGACACTTGTCGTCAGAATTCTCCTTGAACCCTGTCACAAAAAGGCTCCATGCCTTTTTCATCACAATGCCCCACGCCGTTTTCATCACAATGCTCCATGCCATTGTCATCAAAATACTCCACAAGCTTGTCATCAGAATGCTCCATGACCCATGTCATCACAATTCTCCATGCACTTGTCAGCACAATGCTCCCTGACCCTTGTCATCACAATGTTCCAAGCCATTGTCATCACAATGCTCCGTTATCTTTGTCATCAGAATCCTCCATGACACTTGGCATCACAATGCTCCATGCCATTGTCATCACAATGGGCCATTACATATGTCATCACAATGCTCCCTGACACCTGTCTTCACAATAATGCATGATCTGGTCATCACAATGCTCCATGCCCTTGTCATCACAATGCGCCATTCCAACTCTCATCGCAATAATCCATGAAACTTATGAGACCAATGCTCCATGCCCTTGTCATCACAATGCTCCATGCCCTTGTTATCACAATGCTCCATGACCCCTTTCAACACAATGCTCCGTGACTCCAGTCATCACAATGCTTCATGACATTTGTAATCACAATGGTCCATGCCCTCGTCATCAACAGTCTCTGTGACCATTTTAATCACAATGCTCCATGAAGTTTTCATCACAATGCTCTTTGACCCTTGTCATCACAATGCTCTATGCCTTTCTCAGCACAATGCTCCATGACCCTTGTCATCACAATTCTCCATGCGCTTGTCAGCACAATGCTCCATGACCCATGTCATCACAATGCGCCATGCGCTTGTCATCACAGTGCTCCACAATCTTGTCATCACAATGCCCCATAAACCTTGTCATCACAGTGCTCCATGCACTTCTCATCAAAATGCTCTCTCACCACTGATATCACAATGTTACATCACTATTCATCAGAGTACTCCCTCACGCCTGTCACCACAATGTTCCATGACTCCATTCATCACAATGCTACATGCACTTATCATCACAATGCTCCATGCCCTTGTCATCACAATATTCCAAGAACCCTGTAATCACAATGCTGCATGCCCCTTTTCATCAGTATGCTCCATGAGACTTGTCATCACAAGGATCCATGGTTTTCTCATCACAATGCTCCAGGACCTTGTCATCACAATGCTTCACGACCTTGTCATGAACCTTTTCAATGGCCCTTGTCATCATACTGCTCCAAGCCCTAGTCATCACAATGCTCCATTATATTTGTCATCAGAATCCTCCATTACATTTGGCATCACAATGCTCCATGCCATTGTCATCGCAATGGACCATGACATATGTCATCACAATGCTCCCTGACACTTGTCTTCACAATACTCCATGACGTTCTCATCACAATGCTCCATGCCCTTGTCATCACAATGCTCCATGACCCCTGTCATCACAATGCTCTGTGACTCCAGTCATCACAATGCTTCATAACGTTTGTCATCACAATGGTCCTTGCCCGCGTCATCACAAGGCTCTGTGACCTTTGTAACCACAATGCTCCATGAACTTTTCATCACAATGCTCCATGACCCTTGTCATCACAATGTGCCATGCGCTTTTCATCACAACGGTCCACAACCTTGTCAACGCAATGCTCCATAAACCTTGTTATCACAATGCTCCATGCACTTCTCATCAAAATGCTCTCACCAGAGATATCACAATGTTCCATCAATAGTCATCACAATACTCCCTCACCCCTGTAATCACAATGTTCCATGACCTCTGTCATCACAATGCTACATCCCCTTATCATCACAATGTTCCATGTCCCCTGACATCACAATATTCTATAACCCCTGTCATCAAAATGCTCCATGACCCTTTACATCCCAAAGCTCCATGACCCCTCACATCACAATGTTCTATAACCCCTGTCATCAAAATGTTCCATTACACTTTTCATCAAATTGCTGCATGACCCTGTAATCAAAATGCTCCCTGCCCTTCTCATCACAATGCACCACGCCCTTGTCATCAAAATGCTCCATGACATTTGTCATCACAAAGCTCCATGACACTTGTCATCACAATACTCCATGAACCCTCTCATCACATTGCTCCATGCCCTTGTCATCACAAAGCTCCATGTCACTTGTCATCACAATGCTCGGTGCCCTTCTCATCACAATGCTCCATGCCCTTGTCATTACAATCCTCATTGACCCATGTACCACAATGTTCCGTGCCCTTGTCATCACAATGCTCCATGCCCACTCTCATCACAATAATCAATGAAACATTTCAGACCAATGCTCCATGCCCTTCTCATCACAATGCTCCATTACCTCTGTCATAACAATGCTCCATAACCCCTGCCATCACAATGTTCCACCGCCTTGTCATCACAAGGCTCCATGACACTTGGTTTCACAATGCTCCAAGACCCCTGTAAATACAATGCTCCATGGCACTTTTCATCAAAATGCTCCATGAACACTGTCATCACAATACTCCAAACCCTTGTGATCACAATGTTCCATAACACTTATCATCACAACGCCCCATTACGCTCGTCATCACAATTATCCATGGTCTTCTCATCACAAAGCTCCATGACCTTTGTCATCACAATGCTAAATACACTTGTCATCACAATGCTCCCTGACAATGGTCCTCAGTATGCTCCTTGAACCCTGTCATGACAAGGCACTATGCCTTTTTCATAACAATAAACCATGCCCTTTTCATCACAATGCTCCAAGACACCTGTAATCACAATGCTCCATGCACTTGTTATCACAATGCTCCAAGACCCCTTTAATCACAATGCTCCATACCACTTTTCATCAGAATGCTCCATGAGACATGTCATCACAAGGATCCATGGTCTTCTCATCAGATTGCTCCAGGATCTAGTCATCACCATGCTCCATTCCCTAGTCATCACAATGCTCCATGATCCCTGTCATCACAATACTCCATGAACATTTTCAGCCCAAAGCTCCATGACCTTCTCATCACAATGGTCCATGACCTATATCATCACAATGCTCCATGACCACTGTCATCACAATGCTCCATGGCACCTGACAACACAATGATCCGGGACAATTGTCATCCCAATGCTCCATTCCCTAGTCATCACAATGCACCATGACCCCTGTCATCACAATACTCAATGAATATTTTCAGCCCAATGCTCCCTGACCCTTGTCATCACAATGCTCCAAGCCATTGTCATCACAGTGATCCATTATCTTTGTCATCAGAAACCTCCATGACACTTGGCATCACAATCCTCCATGCCATTGTCATTACAATGGGCCATTACATATGTCATCACAATGCTCCCTGACACCTGTCTTCACAATACTGCATGACCTGGTAATCACAATGCTCCATGCCTTTGTCATCACAATGCGCCATTCCAACTGTCATCGCAATAATCCATGAAACTTATTAGACCAATGCTCCATGCCCTTGTCATCACAATGCTCCATGCCCTTGTTATCACAGTGCTCCATGTCCCCTGTCATCACAATGCTCCCTGACTCCAGTCATCACAATGCTTCATGACCTTTGTCATCACAATGGTCCATGACCTCGTCATCAACAGTCTCTGTGACCTTTTTAACCACAATGCTACATGAAGTTTTCATCACAATGCTCTTTGACCCTTGTCATGACAATGCTCTATGCCTTTCTAAGCACAATGCTCCATGACCCTTGTCATCACAATGCTCCATGCGCTTGTCATCACAATATTCCATTACCATTGTCATTACAATCCTCCATGAACCTTGGGATCACATTGCTTCATGCCCTTGTCATCACAATTCTCCATGCTCCTTGAAATCAAAATGATCCATGACCTCTGTCATCACAATGCTCCAAACACTTGTGATCACAATGTTCCATAACACTTGTCCTCACAACGCTCCATGATGCCTGTCATCACAATACTCCATGCCCTTTTCATCAGAATGCTCCATGACTTTTGTCATCACAATTCTCAATACACTGTTCATCACAGTGCTCCCTGACAATTTTCGTCAGAATGCTCCTTGAACCCTGTCACAAAAAGGCTCCATGCCTTTTTCATTACAATGTACCATGACGTTTTCATCACAATGCTCCATGCCATTGTTATCAAAATACTCCACAAGCTTCTCATCAGAATGCTCCATGACCCTTGTCATCACAATGCACCATGCCCATCATCATAA
The DNA here is from genome assembly GCF_025265405.1 of Mesoplodon densirostris. NCBI lineage: Eukaryota > Metazoa > Chordata > Mammalia > Artiodactyla > Ziphiidae > Mesoplodon > Mesoplodon densirostris. The sequence continues at coordinate 129,286,733 of NC_082661.1, forward strand.
TGCTTCAGGCTATTGTCATCACAGTGAAATCAAAATGCTCCATGACCTCTGTTATCACTATGCTCCAAACCCTTGTGATCACAATGTTCCATAACACTTATCATAACAACACCCCATGACGCTCGTCATCACAATTATCCATGGTCTTCTCATCACAATGCTCCATGACCTTTGTCATCACAATTCTCAATACACTTGTCATCACAGTGCTCCCTGACACTTGTCATCAGTATGCTCCTTGAACCTTTCATGACAATGCTCCATGCTTTTTTCATAACAATGATCCATGCCCTTTTCATCACAATGCTCCAAGACCCCTTTAATAACAATGCTCCATGCCCTTGTCATCACAAAGCTCCATGACGCATGTCATCAGAATGCTCCATGGCCTTCTCATTACAATGCTCCATGCCCTTTTCATCACAATGCTCCAAGACCCCTGTAATGGCAATGCTCCATGTGCCTTTTCATCAGAATGCTCCATGAGACTTGTCATCACAAAGCTCCATGGTTTCCTCATCACATTGCTCCAGGACCTTGTCATCACCATGTTCCATTCCCTTGTCATCACAATGCTCCATGACACCTGTCATCACAATACTCCATGAACATTTTCAGCCCAATGCTCCATGGCCTTCTCATCACAATGCTCCATGACCAATATCATCACCATGCTCCATGACCACGGTCATCACAACGCTCCATGACACCTGACAACACAATGATCCGGGACTCTTGTCATCACAATGCTCCATTCCCTAGTCATCAAAATGCTCCATGACCCCTGTCATCACAATACTCCATGAACATTTTCAGCCCAATGCTCCATGACCATTGCCATCAAAATGATCCATGCCCTGGTCATCCCAATGCTCCATGACACCAGTATTCACAATGCTCCGTGACGCTTGTCATCACAGTGCTCCATGACAACTGTCATCACAATGCTCCATGCCTTTGTCAGCAAAATGCTACATGACCTTGTCATTACAATGCTCTATGCGCTTGTCATCACAATCCTCCATTACCATTGTCTCACAATTCTCCATGAAACTTGGGATCACATTGCTTCATGCCCTTGTCATCACAATGCTCCATGCTCCTTGAAATCAAAATGATCCATGACCTCTGTCATCACAATGCTCCAAACCCTTGTGATCACAATATTCCATAACACTTGTCATCACAACTCTTCATGATGCCTGTCATCACAATACTCCATGACCTTTTCTTCACAATGCTCCATGAGCTTTGTCATCACAATTCTCAATACACTTGTCATCACAATGATCCCTGACACTTGTCGTCAGAATGCTCCTTGAACCCTGTCACAAAATGGCTCCATGCCTTTTTAATCACAATGCCCCATGCCGTTTTCATCACAATGTTCCATGCCATTGTCATCAAAATACTCCACAAGCTTGTCATCAGAATGCTCCATGACCCTTGTCATCACAATTCTCCATGCACTTGTCAGCACAATGCTCCCTGACCCTTGTCATCACAATGCTCCAAGCCATTGTCATCACAATGCTCCATTACCTTTGTCATCAGAATCCTCCATGACACTTGGCATCACAATGCTCCATGCCATTGTCATCACAATGGGCCCTTACATATGTCATCACAATGCTCCTTGACACCTGTCTTCACAATACTGCATGACCTGGTCATCACAATGCTCCATGCCCTTTTCATCACAATGCACCATTCCAACTGTCATTGCAATAATCCATGAAACTTATTAGACCAATGCTCCATGCCCTTGTCATCACAATGCTCCATGCCCTTGTTATCACAATGCTCCATGACCCCTGTCATCACAGTGCTCCGTGACTCCAGTCATCACAATGCTTCATGACCTTTGTCATCACAATTGTCCATGCCCTCGTCATCAACAGTCTCTGTGACCTTTTTAACCATAATGCTCCATGAAGTTTTCCTCACAATGCTCTTTGACCCTTGTCATGACAATGCTCTATGCCTTTCTCAGCACAATGCTCCATGACCCTTGTCATCACAATGCTCCATGCGCTTGTCATCACAGTGCTCCACAATCTTGTCATCACAATGCTCCATGCACTTCTCATCAAAATGCTCTCTCACCACTGATATCACAATGTTACATCACCATTCATCACAGTACTCCCTCACCCCTGTCATCACAATGTTCCATGACTCCTCTCGTCACAATGCTACATGCACTTATCATCAAAATGTTCGATGACTCTGACATCACAATGTTCCATAACCCCTGTCATCAAAATGCTCAATGACCCTTTTCATCACAATGCTCCAAGACCCCTGTATTCACAATGCTCCATGCCCTTGTCATCACAAGGCTCAATGACGCATGTTATCGGAATGCGCCTTGGCCTTCTCATCTCAATGCTCCATGCCCTTGTCATCACAATGTTCCAAGACCCCTGTAATCACAATGCTCCATGCCCCTTTTCATCAGTATGCTCCATGAGACTTGTCATCACAAGGATCCATGGTTTTCTCATCACAATGCTCTAGGACCTTGTCATCACAATGCTTCACGACCTTGTCATGAAACTTCTCAATGGCCCTTGTCATCATACTGCTCCAAGCCCTAGTCATCACAATGCTCCATTATATTTGTCATCAGAATCCTCCATTACATTTGGCATCACAATGCTCCATGCCATTGTCATCGCAATGGACCATGACATATGTCATCACAATGCTCCCTGACACTTGTCTTCACAATACTCCATGACGTTCTCATCACAATGTCCCATGCCCTTGTCATCACAATGCACCATGCCCACTGTCATCACAATAATCTATGAAACTTGTCAGACCAATGCTCCATGCCCCTGTCATCACAATGCTCCATGCCCTTGTCATCACAATGCTCCATGACCCCTGTCATCACAATGCTCTGTGACTCCAGTCATCACAATGCTTCATAACGTTTGTCATCACAATGGTCCTTGCCCGCGTCATCACAAGGCTCTGTGACCTTTGTAACCACAATGCTCCATGAACTTTTCATCACAATGCTCCATGACCCTTGTCATCACAATGTGCCATGCGCTTTTCATCACAACGGTCCACAACCTTGTCAACGCAATGCTCCATAAACCTTGTTATCACAATGCTCCATGCACTTCTCATCAAAATGCTCTCACCAGAGATATCACAATGTTCCATCAATAGTCATCACAATACTCCCTCACCCCTGTAATCACAATGTTCCATGACCTCTGTCATCACAATGCTACATCCCCTTATCATCACAATGTTCCATGTCCCCTGACATCACAATATTCTATAACCCCTGTCATCAAAATGCTCCATGACCCTTTACATCCCAAAGCTCCATGACCCCTCACATCACAATGTTCTATAACCCCTGTCATCAAAATGTTCCATTACACTTTTCATCAAATTGCTGCATGACCCTGTAATCAAAATGCTCCCTGCCCTTCTCATCACAATGCACCACGCCCTTGTCATCAAAATGCTCCATGACATTTGTCATCACAAAGCTCCATGACACTTGTCATCACAATACTCCATGAACCCTCTCATCACATTGCTCCATGCCCTTGTCATCACAAAGCTCCATGTCACTTGTCATCACAATGCTCGGTGCACTTCTCATCACAATGCTCCATGCCCTTGTCATTACAATCCTCATTGACCCATGTACCACAATGTTCCGTGCCCTTGTCATCACAATGCTCCATGCCCACTCTCATCACAATAATCAATGAAACATTTCAGACCAATGCTCCATGCCCTTCTCATCACAATGCTCCATTACCTCTGTCATAACAATGCTCCATAACCCCTGCCATCACAATGTTCCACGGCCTTGTCATCACAAGGCTCCATGACACTTGGTTTCACAATGCTCCAAGACCCCTGTAAATACAATGCTCCATGGCACTGTTCATCAAAATGCTCCATGAACACTGTCATCACAATACTCCAAACCCTTGTGATCACAATGTTCCATAACACTTATCATCACAACGCCCCATTACGCTCGTCATCACAATTATCCATGGTCTTCTCATCACAAAGCTCCATGACCTTTGTCATCACAATGCTAAATACACTTGTCATCACAATGCTCCCTGACAATGGTCCTCAGTATGCTCCTTGAACCCTGTCATGACAAGGCACTATACCTTTTTCATAACAATAAACCATGCCCTTTTCATCACAATGCTCCAAGACACCTGTAATCACAATGCTCCATGCACTTGTCATCACAATGCTCCAAGACCCCTTTAATCACAATGCTCCATACCACTTTTCATCAGAATGCTCCATGAGACATGTCATCACAAGGATCCATGGTCTTCTCATCAGATTGCTCCAGGATCTAGTCATCACCATGCTCCATTCCCTAGTCATCAGAATGCTCCATGATCCCTGTCATCACAATACTCCATGAACATTTTCAGCCCAAAGCTCCATGACCTTCTCATCACAATGGTCCATGACCTATATCATCACAATGCTCCATGACCACTGTCATCACAATGCTCCATGGCACCTGACAACACAATGATCCGGGACAATTGTCATCCCAATGCTCCATTCCCTAGTCATCACAATGCACCATGACCCCTGTCATCACAATACTCAATGAATATTTTCAGCCCAATGCTCCCTGACCCTTGTCATCACAATGCTCCAAGCCATTGTCATCACAATGATCCATTATCTTTGTCATCAGAATCCTCCATGACACTTGGCATCACAATCCTCCATGCCATTGTCATTACAATGGGCCATTACATATGTCATCACAATGCTCCCTGACACCTGTCTTCACAATACTGCATGACCTGGTAATCACAATGCTCCATGCCTTTGTCATCACAATGCGCCATTCCAACTGTCATTGCAATAATCCATGAAACTTATTAGACCAATGCTCCATGCCCTTGTCATCACAATGCTCCATGCCCTTGTTATCACAGTGCTCCATGTCCCCTGTCATCACAATGCTCCCTGACTCCAGTCATCACAATGCTTCATGACCTTTGTCATCACAATGGTCCATGACCTCGTCATCAACAGTCTCTGTGACCTTTTTAACCACAATGCTACATGAAGTTTTCATCACAATGCTCTTTGACCCTTGTCATGACAATGCTCTATGCCTTTCTAAGCACAATGCTCCATGACCCTTGTCATCACAATGCTCCATGCGCTTGTCATCACAATATTCCATTACCATTGTCATTACAATCCTCCATGAACCTTGGGATCACATTGCTTCATGCCCTTGTCATCACAATTCTCCATGCTCCTTGAAATCAAAATGATCCATGACCTCTGTCATCACAATGCTCCAAACACTTGTGATCACAATGTTCCATAACACTTGTCCTCACAACGCTCCATGATGCCTGTCATCACAATACTCCATGCCCTTTTCATCAGAATGCTCCATGACTTTTGTCATCACAATTCTCAATACACTGTTCATCACAGTGCTCCCTGACACTTTTCGTTAGAATGCTCCTTGAACCCTGTCACAAAAAGGATCCATGCCTTTTTCATTACAATGCACCATGACGTTTTCATCACAATGCTCCATGCCATTGTTATCAAAATACTCCACAAGCTTCTCATCAGAATGCTCCATGACCCCTGCCATCAAAATGTTCCCCGGCCTTGTCATCACAAGGCTCCAAACCCTTGTGATCACAATGTTCCATAACACTTGTCCTCACAACGCTCCATGATGCCTGTCATCACAATACTCCATGCCCTTTTCATCACAATGCTCCATGACCTTTGTCATCACAATTCTCAATACACTTTTCATCACAATGCTCCCTGACACTTGTCGTCAGAAAGCTCCTTGAACCCTGTCACAAAAAGGCTCCATGCCTTTTTCATCACAATGCCTCATGCCGTATTCATCACAATGCTCCATGCCATTGTTATCAAAATACTCCACAAGCTTCTCATCAGAATGCTCCATGACCCTTGTCATCACAATGCACCATGCCCATCATCATAATGCTTCAGGCTATTGTCATCACAGTGAAATCAAAATGCTCCATGACCTCTGTTATCACTATGCTCCAAACCCTTGTGATCACAATGTTCCATAACACTTATCATAACAACACCCCATGACGCTCGTCATCACAATTATCCATGGTCTTCTCATCACAATGCTCCATGACCTTTGTCATCACAATTCTCAATACACTTGTCATCACAGTGCTCCCTGACACTTGTCATCAGTATGCTCCTTGAACCTTTCATGACAATGCTCCATGCTTTTTTCATAACAATGATCCATGCCCTTTTCATCACAATGCTCCAAGACCCCTGTAATAACAATGTTCCATGCCCTTGTCATCACAAAGCTCCATGACGCATGTCATCAGAATGCTCCATGGCCTTCTCATTACAATGCTCCATGCCCTTTTCATCACAATGCTCCAAGACCCCTGTAATGGCAATGCTCCATGCGCCTTTTCATCAGAATGCTCCATGAGACTTGTCATCACAAAGCTCCATGGTTTCCTCATCACATTGCTCCAGGACCTTGTCATCACCATGTTCCATTCCCTTGTCATCACAATGCTCCATGACACCTGTCATCACAATACTCCATGAACATTTTCAGCCCAATGCTCCATGGCCTTCTCATCACAATGCTCCATGACCAATATCATCACCATGCTCCATGACCACGGTCATCACAACGCTCCATGACACCTGACAACACAATGATCCGGGACTCTTGTCATCACAATGCTCCATTCCCTAGTCATCAAAATGCTCCATGACCCCTGTCATCACAATACTCCATGAACATTTTCAGCCCAATGCTCCATGACCATTGCCATCAAAATGATCCATGCCCTGGTCATCCCAATGCTCCATGACACCAGTATTCACAATGCTCCGTGACGCTTGTCATCACAGTGCTCCATGACAACTGTCATCACAATGCTCCATGCCTTTGTCAGCAAAATGCTACATGACCTTGTCATTATAATGCTCTATGCGCTTGTCATCACAATCCTCCATTACCATTGTCTCACAATCCTCCATGAAACTTGGGATCACATTGCTTCATGCCCTTGTCATCACAATGCTCCATGCTCCTTGAAATCAAAATGATCCATGACCTCTGCCATCACAATGCTCCAAACCCTTGTGATCACAATATTCCATAACACTAGTCATCACAACTCTTCATGATGCCTGTCATCACAATACTCCATGACCTTTTCTTCACAATGCTCCATGAGCTTTGTCATCACAATTCTCAATACACTTGTCATCACAATGATCCCTGACACTTGTCGTCAGAATGCTCCTTGAACCCTGTCACAAAATGGCTCCATGCCTTTTTAATCACAATGCCCCATGCCGTTTTCATCACAATGTTCCATGCCATTGTCATCAAAATACTCCACAAGCTTGTCATCAGAATGCTCCATGACCCTTGTCATCACAATTCTCCATGCACTTGTCAGCACAATGCTCCCTGACCCTTGTCATCACAATGCTCCAAGCCATTGTCATCACAATGCTCCATTACCTTTGTCATCAGAATCCTCCATGACACTTGGCATCACAATGCTCCATGCCATTGTCATCACAATGGGCCCTTACATATGTCATCACAATGCTCCTTGACACCTGTCTTCACAATACTGCATGACCTGGTCATCACAATGCTCCATGCCCTTTTCATCACAATGCACCATTCCAACTGTCATTGCAATAATCCATGAAACTTATTAGACCAATGCTCCATGCCCTTGTCATCACAATGCTCCATGCCCTTGTTATCACAATGCTCCATGACCCCTGTCATCACAGTGCTCCGTGACTCCAGTCATCACAATGCTTCATGACCTTTGTCATCACAATTGTCCATGCCCTCGTCATCAACAGTCTCTGTGACCTTTTTAACCATAATGCTCCATGAAGTTTTCCTCACAATGCTCTTTGACCCTTGTCATGACAATGCACTATGCCTTTCTCAGCACAATGCTCCATGACCCTTGTCATCACAATGCTCCATGCGCTTGTCATCACAGTGCTCCACAATCTTGTCATCACAATGCTCCATGCACTTCTCATCAAAATGCTCTCTCACCACTGATATCACAATGTTACATCACCATTCATCACAGTACTCCCTCACCCCTGTCATCACAATGTTCCATGACTCCTCTCGTCACAATGCTACATGCACTTATCATCAAAATGTTCGATGACTCTGACATCACAATGTTCCATAACCCCTGTCATCAAAATGCTCAATGACCCTTTTCATCAAAATGCTCCATGACCCCTGACATTACAATTTTCCATAACCCGTGTCATCAAAATATTCCATGACATTTTTCATCAAATTCCTGCATGACCCTGTCATCAAAATTCTCCCTGCCCTTCTCATCACAATGCACCACGCCCTTGTCCTCAAAATGCTCCATGACCTTTGTCATCATAAAGCTCCATGACCCTTGTCATCACAATGCTCCATGTCATTGTCATCACAATGCTCCATGAACACTCTCATCACATTGCTCAATGCCCTTGTCATCACAAAGCTCCATGACACTTCTCATCACAATGCTCGATGCCCTTCTCATCACAATGCTCCATGCCCTTGTCATTACAATCCTCCATGACCCATGTATCACAGTGTTCCGTGCCCTTGTCATCACAATGCTCCATGCCCACTCTCATCACAATAATCAATGAAACATTTCAGACCAATGCTCGATGCCCTTCTCATCAAAATGCTCCATTACCCCTGTCTTAACAATGCTCCATGACCCCTGCCATCACAATGATCCCCGGTCTTGTAATCACAAGGCTCCAAACCCTTGTGATCACAGTGTTCCATAACACTTGTCCTCACAACGCTCCATGATGCCTGTCATCACAATACTCCATGCCCTTTTCATCACAATGCTCCATGACTTTTGTCATCACAATTCTCAATACATTTGTCATCACAATGCTCCCTGACACTTGTAGTCAGAATGCTCCTTGAACCCTGTCACAAAAAGGCTCCATGCCTTTTTCATCACAATGCACCATGCCGTTTTGATCACAATGCTCCATGCCATTGTTATCAATATACTCCACAAGCTTCTCATCAGAATGCTCCATGACCCATGTCATCACAATGCACCATGCCCAGCATCATAATGCTTCAGGCTGTTGTCATCACAGTGAAATCAAAATGCTCCATGACCTCTGTTATCACTATTCTCCAAACCCTTGTGATCACAATGTTCCATAACACTTATCATCACAACACCCAATGACGCTCGTCATCACAATTATCCATGGTCTTCTCATCACAATGCTCCATGACCTTTTTCATCACAATTTTCAATACAATTGTCATCACAGTGCTCCCTGACACTTGTCGTCAGTATGCTCCTTGAACCTCTCATGACAATGCTCCATGCCTTTTTCATAACAATGATCCATGCACTTTTCATCACAATGCTCCAAGACCCCTGTAATCACAATGTTCCATGCCCTTGTCATCCCAAAGCTCCATGGCGCATGTCATCAGAATGCTCCATGGTTTTCTCATTACAGTGTTCCATGTCCTTTTCATCACAATGCTCCAAGACACCTGTAATCACAATGCTCCATGCCACTTTTCATCAGAATGCTCTATGAGACTTGTCATCACAAAGCTCCATGGTTTCCTCATCACATTGCTCCAAGACCTTGTCATCACCATGTTCCATTCCCTTGTCATCACAATGCTCCCTGACACCTAGCATCACAATACTCCATGAACATTTTCAGCCCAATGCTCCATGACCTTCTTATCACAATGCTCCATGACCAATATCATCACCATGCTCCATGACCACGGTCATCACAACGCTCCATGACACCTGACAACACAATGATCCGGGACCCTTGTCATCACAATGCTCCATTCCCTAGTCATCAAAATGCTCCATGACCCCTGTCATCACAATACTCCATGAATATTTTCAGCCCAATGCTCCATGACCCTTGTCAGCACAATGATCCATGCCCTGGTCATCCCAATGCTCCATGACGCCTGTATTCACAATGCTCCGTGACGCTTGTCATCACAGTGCTCCATGACACCTGTCATCACAATGCTCCATGCCTTTGTCAGCAAAATGCTACATGACCTTGTCATTACAATGCTCTTTGCGCTTGTCATCACAATCCTCCATTACCATTTTCATCACAATCCTCCATGAACCTTGGGATCTCATTGCTTCATGTGCTTGTCATCACAATGCTCCATGCTCCTTGAAATCAAAATGATCCATGACTTCTGTCATCACAATGCTCCAAACCCTTGTGATCACAATGTTCCATAACACTTGTCATCACACCGCTCCATGATGCGTGTCATCACAATACTCCATGCCCTTTTCATCACAATGCTGCATGAACTTTGTCATCACAATTCTCAATACACTTGTCATCACAATGCTCCCTGACACTTGTCGTCAGAATTCTCCTTGAACCCTGTCACAAAAAGGCTCCATGCCTTTTTCATCACAATGCCCCACGCCGTTTTCATCACAATGCTCCATGCCATTGTCATCAAAATACTCCACAAGCTTGTCATCAGAATGCTCCATGACCCATGTCATCACAATTCTCCATGCACTTGTCAGCACAATGCTCCCTGACCCTTGTCATCACAATGTTCCAAGCCATTGTCATCACAATGCTCCGTTATCTTTGTCATCAGAATCCTCCATGACACTTGGCATCACAATGCTCCATGCCATTGTCATCACAATGGGCCATTACATATGTCATCACAATGCTCCCTGACACCTGTCTTCACAATAATGCATGATCTGGTCATCACAATGCTCCATGCCCTTGTCATCACAATGCGCCATTCCAACTCTCATCGCAATAATCCATGAAACTTATGAGACCAATGCTCCATGCCCTTGTCATCACAATGCTCCATGCCCTTGTTATCACAATGCTCCATGACCCCTTTCAACACAATGCTCCGTGACTCCAGTCATCACAATGCTTCATGACATTTGTAATCACAATGGTCCATGCCCTCGTCATCAACAGTCTCTGTGACCATTTTAATCACAATGCTCCATGAAGTTTTCATCACAATGCTCTTTGACCCTTGTCATCACAATGCTCTATGCCTTTCTCAGCACAATGCTCCATGACCCTTGTCATCACAATTCTCCATGCGCTTGTCAGCACAATGCTCCATGACCCATGTCATCACAATGCGCCATGCGCTTGTCATCACAGTGCTCCACAATCTTGTCATCACAATGCCCCATAAACCTTGTCATCACAGTGCTCCATGCACTTCTCATCAAAATGCTCTCTCACCACTGATATCACAATGTTACATCACTATTCATCACAGTACTCCCTCACGCCTGTCACCACAATGTTCCATGACTCCATTCATCACAATGCTACATGCACTTATCATCACAATGCTCCATGCCCTTGTCATCACAATATTCCAAGAACCCTGTAATCACAATGCTGCATGCCCCTTTTCATCAGTATGCTCCATGAGACTTGTCATCACAAGGATCCATGGTTTTCTCATCACAATGCTCCAGGACCTTGTCATCACAATGCTTCACGACCTTGTCATGAACCTTTTCAATGGCCCTTGTCATCATACTGCTCCAAGCCCTAGTCATCACAATGCTCCATTATATTTGTCATCAGAATCCTCCATTACATTTGGCATCACAATGCTCCATGCCATTGTCATCGCAATGGACCATGACATATGTCATCACAATGCTCCCTGACACTTGTCTTCACAATACTCCATGACGTTCTCATCACAATGCTCCATGCCCTTGTCATCACAATGCTCCATGACCCCTGTCATCACAATGCTCTGTGACTCCAGTCATCACAATGCTTCATAACGTTTGTCATCACAATGGTCCTTGCCCGCGTCATCACAAGGCTCTGTGACCTTTGTAACCACAATGCTCCATGAACTTTTCATCACAATGCTCCATGACCCTTGTCATCACAATGTGCCATGCGCTTTTCATCACAACGGTCCACAACCTTGTCAACGCAATGCTCCATAAACCTTGTTATCACAATGCTCCATGCACTTCTCATCAAAATGCTCTCACCAGAGATATCACAATGTTCCATCAATAGTCATCACAATACTCCCTCACCCCTGTAATCACAATGTTCCATGACCTCTGTCATCACAATGCTACATCCCCTTATCATCACAATGTTCCATGTCCCCTGACATCACAATATTCTATAACCCCTGTCATCAAAATGCTCCATGACCCTTTACATCCCAAAGCTCCATGACCCCTCACATCACAATGTTCTATAACCCCTGTCATCAAAATGTTCCATTACACTTTTCATCAAATTGCTGCATGACCCTGTAATCAAAATGCTCCCTGCCCTTCTCATCACAATGCACCACGCCCTTGTCATCAAAATGCTCCATGACATTTGTCATCACAAAGCTCCATGACACTTGTCATCACAATACTCCATGAACCCTCTCATCACATTGCTCCATGCCCTTGTCATCACAAAGCTCCATGTCACTTGTCATCACAATGCTCGGTGCCCTTCTCATCACAATGCTCCATGCCCTTGTCATTACAATCCTCATTGACCCATGTACCACAATGTTCCGTGCCCTTGTCATCACAATGCTCCATGCCCACTCTCATCACAATAATCAATGAAACATTTCAGACCAATGCTCCATGCCCTTCTCATCACAATGCTCCATTACCTCTGTCATAACAATGCTCCATAACCCCTGCCATCACAATGTTCCACGGCCTTGTCATCACAAGGCTCCATGACACTTGGTTTCACAATGCTCCAAGACCCCTGTAAATACAATTCTCCATGGCACTTTTCATCAAAATGCTCCATGAACACTGTCATCACAATACTCCAAACCCTTGTGATCACAATGTTCCATAACACTTATCATCACAGCGCCCCATTACGCTCGTCATCACAATTATCCATGGTCTTCTCATCACAAAGCTCCATGACCTTTGTCATCACAATGCTAAATACACTTGTCATCACAATGCTCCCTGACACTTGTCGTCAGAAAGCTCCTTGAACCCTGTCACAAAAAGGTTCCATGCCTTTTTCATCACAATGCCTCATGCCGTATTCATCACAATGCTCCATGCCATTGTTATCAAAATACTCCACAAGCTTCTCATCAGAATGCTCCATGACCCCTGCCATCAAAATGTTCCCCGGCCTTGTCATCACAAGGCTCCAAACCCTTGTGATCACAATGTTCCATAACACTTGTCCTCACAACGCTCCATGATGCCTGTCATCACAATACTCCATGCCCTTTTCATCACAATGCTCCATGACCTTTGTCATCACAATTCTCAATACACTTTTCATCACAATGCTCCCTGACACTTGTCGTCAGAAAGCTCCTTGAACCCTGTCACAAAAAGGCTCCATGCCTTTTTCATCACAATGCCTCATGCCGTATTCATCACAATGCTCCATGCCATTGTTATCAAAATACTCCACAAGCTTCTCATCAGAATGCTCCATGACCCTTGTCATCACAATGCACCATGCCCATCATCATAATGCTTCAGGCTATTGTCATCACAGTGAAATCAAAATGCTCCATGACCTCTGTTATCACTATGCTCCAAACCCTTGTGATCACAATGTTCCATAACACTTATCATAACAACACCCCATGACGCTCGTCATCACAATTATCCATGGTCTTCTCATCACAATGCTCCATGACCTTTGTCATCACAATTCTCAATACACTTGTCATCACAGTGCTCCCTGACACTTGTCATCAGTATGCTCCTTGAACCTTTCATGACAATGCTCCATGCTTTTTTCATAACAATGATCCATGCACTTTTCATCACAATGCTCCAAGACCCCTGTAATAACAATGCTCCATGCCCTTGTCATCACAAAGCTCCATGACGCATGTCATCAGAATGCTCCATGGCCTTCTCATTACAATGCTCCATGCCCTTTTCATCACAATGCTCCAAGACCCCTGTAATGGCAATGCTCCATGCGCCTTTTCATCAGAATGCTCCATGAGACTTGTCATCACAAAGCTCCATGGTTTCCTCATCACATTGCTCCAGGACCTTGTCATCACCATGTTCCATTCCCTTGTCATCACAATGCTCCATGACACCTGTCATCACAATACTCCATGAACATTTTCAGCCCAATGCTCCATGGCCTTCTCATCACAATGCTCCATGACCAATATCATCACCATGCTCCATGACCACGGTCATCACAACGCTCCATGACACCTGACAACACAATGATCCGGGACTCTTGTCATCACAATGCTCCATTCCCTAGTCATCAAAATGCTCCATGACCCCTGTCATCACAATACTCCATGAACATTTTCAGCCCAATGCTCCATGACCATTGCCATCAAAATGATCCATGCCCTGGTCATCCCAATGCTCCATGACACCAGTATTCACAATGCTCCGTGACGCTTGTCATCACAGTGCTCCATGACAACTGTCATCACAATGCTCCATGCCTTTGTCAGCAAAATGCTACATGACCTTGTCATTACAATGCTCTATGCGCTTGTCATCACAATCCTCCATTACCATTGTCTCACAATCCTCCATGAAACTTGGGATCACATTGCTTCATGCCCTTGTCATCACAATGCTCCATGCTCCTTGAAATCAAAATGATCCATGACCTCTGCCATCACAATGCTCCAAACCCTTGTGATCACAATATTCCATAACACTTGTCATCACAACTCTTCATGATGCCTGTCATCACAATACTCCATGACCTTTTCTTCACAATGCTCCATGAGCTTTGTCATCACAATTCTCAATACACTTGTCATCACAATGATCCCTGACACTTGTCGTCAGAATGCTCCTTGAACCCTGTCACAAAATGGCTCCATGCCTTTTTAATCACAATGCCCCATGCCGTTTTCATCACAATGTTCCATGCCATTGTCATCAAAATACTCCACAAGCTTGTCATCAGAATGCTCCATGACCCTTGTCATCACAATTCTCCATGCACTTGTCAGCACAATGCTCCCTGACCCTTGTCATCACAATGCTCCAAGCCATTGTCATCACAATGCTCCATTACCTTTGTCATCAGAATCCTCCATGACACTTGGCATCACAATGCTCCATGCCATTGTCATCACAATGGGCCCTTACATATGTCATCACAATGCTCCTTGACACCTGTCTTCACAATACTGCATGACCTGGTCATCACAATGCTCCATGCCCTTTTCATCACAATGCACCATTCCAACTGTCATTGCAATAATCCATGAAACTTATTAGACCAATGCTCCATGCCCTTGTCATCACAATGCTCCATGCCCTTGTTATCACAATGCTCCATGACCCCTGTCATCACAGTGCTCCGTGACTCCAGTCATCACAATGCTTCATGACCTTTGTCATCACAATTGTCCATGCCCTCGTCATCAACAGTCTCTGTGACCTTTTTAACCATAATGCTCCATGAAGTTTTCCTCACAATGCTCTTTGACCCTTGTCATGACAATGCTCTATGCCTTTCTCAGCACAATGCTCCATGACCCTTGTCATCACAATGCTCCATGCGCTTGTCATCACAGTGCTCCACAATCTTGTCATCACAATGCTCCATGCACTTCTCATCAAAATGCTCTCTCACCACTGATATCACAATGTTACATCACCATTCATCACAGTACTCCCTCACCCCTGTCATCACAATGTTCCATGACACCTCTCGTCACAATGCTACATGCACTTATCATCAAAATGTTCGATGACTCTGACATCACAATGTTCCATAACCCCTGTCATCAAAATGCTCAATGACCCTTTTCATCAAAATGCTCCATGACCCCTGACATTACAATTTTCCATAACCCGTGTCATCAAAATATTCCATGACATTTTTCATCAAATTCCTGCATGACCCTGTCATCAAAATTCTCCCTGCCCTTCTCATCACAATGCACCACGCCCTTGTCATCAAAATGCTCCATGACCTTTGTCATCATAAAGCTCCATGACCCTTGTCATCACAATGCTCCATGTCATTGTCATCACAATGCTCCATGAACACTCTCATCACATTGCTCAATGCCCTTGTCATCACAAAGCTCCATGACACTTCTCATCACAATGCTCGATGCCCTTCTCATCACAATGCTCCATGCCCTTGTCATTACAATCCTCCATGACCCATGTATCACAGTGTTCCGTGCCCTTGTCATCACAATGCTCCATGCCCACTCTCATCACAATAATCAATGAAACATTTCAGACCAATGCTCGATGCCCTTCTCATCAAAATGCTCCATTACCCCTGTCTTAACAATGCTCCATGACCCCTGCCATCACAATGATCCCCGGTCTTGTAATCACAAGGCTCCAAACCCTTGTGATCACAGTGTTCCATAACACTTGTCCTCACAACGCTCCATGATGCCTGTCATCACAATACTCCATGCCCTTTTCATCACAATGCTCCATGACTTTTGTCATCACAATTCTCAATACATTTGTCATCACAATGCTCCCTGACACTTGTAGTCAGAATGCTCCTTGAACCCTGTCACAAAAAGGCTCCATGCCTTTTTCATCACAATGCACCATGCCGTTTTGATCACAATGCTCCATGCCATTGTTATCAATATACTCCACAAGCTTCTCATCAGAATGCTCCATGACCCATGTCATCACAATGCACCATGCCCAGCATCATAATGCTTCAGGCTGTTGTCATCACAGTGAAATCAAAATGCTCCATGACCTCTGTTATCACTATTCTCCAAACCCTTGTGATCACAATGTTCCATAACACTTATCATCACAACACCCAATGACGCTCGTCATCACAATTATCCATGGTCTTCTCATCACAATGCTCCATGACCTTTGTCATCACAATTTTCAATACACTTGTCATCACAGTGCTCCCTGACACTTGTCGTCAGTATGCTCCTTGAACCTCTCATGACAATGCTCCATGCCTTTTTCATAACAATGATCCATGCACTTTTCATCACAATACTCCAAGACCCCTGTAATCACAATGTTCCATGCCCTTGTCATCCCAAAGCTCCATGGCGCATGTCATCAGAATGCTCCATGGCTTTCTCATTACAGTGTTCCATGTCCTTTTCATCAAAATGCTCCATGACCCCTGTCATCACAATACTCCATGAACATTTTCAGCCCAATGCTCCATGACCCTTGTCAGCACAATGATCCATGCCCTGGTCATCCCAATGCTCCATGACACCTGTATTCACAATGCTCCGTGACGCTTGTCATCACAGTGCTCCATGACACCTGTCATCACAATGCTCCATGCCTTTGTCAGCAAAATGCTACATGACCTTGTCATTACAATGCTCTTTGCGCTTGTCATCACAATCCTCCATTACCATTGTCATCACAATCCTCCATGAACCTTGGGATCACATTGCTTCATGCGCTTGTCATCACAATGCTCCATGCTCCTTGAAATCAAAATGATCCATGACCTCTGTCATCACAATGCTCCAAACCCTTGTGATCACAATGTTCCATAACACTTGTCATCACAACGCTCCATGATGTGTGTCATCACAATACTCCATGCCCTTTTCATCACAATGCTGCATGAACTTTGTCATCACAATTCTCAATACACTTGTCATCACAATGCTCCCTGACACTTGTCGTCAGAATTCTCCTTGAACCCTGTCACAAAAAGGCTCCATGCCTTTTTCATCACAATGCCCCACGCCGTTTTCATCACAATGCTCCATGCCATTGTCATCAAAATACTCCACAAGCTTGTCATCAGAATGCTCCATGACCCATGTCATCACAATTCTCCATGCACTTGTCAGCACAATGCTCCCTGACCCTTGTCATCACAATGTTCCAAGCCATTGTCATCACAATGCTCCGTTATCTTTGTCATCAGAATCCTCCATGACACTTGGCATCACAATGCTCCATGCCATTGTCATCACAATGGGCCATTACATATGTCATCACAATGCTCCCTGACACCTGTCTTCACAATAATGCATGATCTGGTCATCACAATGCTCCATGCCCTTGTCATCACAATGCGCCATTCCAACTCTCATCGCAATAATCCATGAAACTTATGAGACCAATGCTCCATGCCCTTGTCATCACAATGCTCCATGCCCTTGTTATCACAATGCTCCATGACCCCTTTCAACACAATGCTCCGTGACTCCAGTCATCACAATGCTTCATGACATTTGTAATCACAATGGTCCATGCCCTCGTCATCAACAGTCTCTGTGACCATTTTAATCACAATGCTCCATGAAGTTTTCATCACAATGCTCTTTGACCCTTGTCATCACAATGCTCTATGCCTTTCTCAGCACAATGCTCCATGACCCTTGTCATCACAATTCTCCATGCGCTTGTCAGCACAATGCTCCATGACCCATGTCATCACAATGCGCCATGCGCTTGTCATCACAGTGCTCCACAATCTTGTCATCACAATGCCCCATAAACCTTGTCATCACAGTGCTCCATGCACTTCTCATCAAAATGCTCTCTCACCACTGATATCACAATGTTACATCACTATTCATCACAGTACTCCCTCACGCCTGTCACCACAATGTTCCATGACTCCAGTCATCACAATGCTACATGCACTTATCATCACAATGTTTGATGACCCCTGACATCGCAATGTTCCATAACCCCTGTCATCAAAATGCTCCATGACCCTTTTCATCAAAATGCTCCATGACCCCTGACATCACAATATTCCATAACCCCTGTCATCAAAGTGTTCCATGAACCTTTTCATCAAATTGCTCCATGACGCTGTCATCACAATGCTCCCGGCCCTTCTCATCACAATGCACCACGCACTTGTCATCAAAATGCTCTATGACCTTTGTCATCACAAATCTCCATGACCCTTGGCATCACCGTGCTCCATGCCATTGTCATCACAATGCTCCATGAACCCTCTCATCACATTGTTCCATGCAATTGTCATCAAAAAGCTCCATGACGCTTGCCATCACACTGCTCGATGCCCTTCTCATCACAATGCTCCTTGCCCTTGTCATTACAATCCTCCATGACCCATGTATCACTGTGTTCCGTGCCCTGGTCATCACAATGCTGCATGCCCACTCTCATCACAATAATCCATGAAAATTTTCAGACCAATGCTCCATGCCCTTGTCATCACAATGCTCCATTACCCCTGTCATAGCAATGCTCCATGACACCTGCCATCACAATGTTCCACGGCCTTGTCATCAAAAGTCTCCATGAACCTTGTCATCATAATGCCCCAAGACGCCTGTAATCACAATGCTCCAAGCGCTTGTCATCACAAAGCTCCATGACGCATGTCATCAGAATGCTCCATGGACTTCTCATCACAATGCTCCATGACCTTGCCATCACAATGCTCCATTATCCCTGTCATAACAATGCTCCATGACCTCTGCCATCACAACGTTCCACGGCCTTTTCATCACAAGTCTCCCTGACCCTTTTCATCACAATGCCCCAAAACCCCTGTAATCACAATGCTCCTTGCGCTTGTCATCACAAAGCTCCATGACGCATGTCATCAGAATGCTCCATGGCCTTTTCATCACAATGCTCCATGACCTTGCCATCACAATGCTCCATTACACCTGTCATAACAATGCTCCATGACCCCAGCCATCACGATGTTCCATGGCCTTGTCATCACAAGGCTGCATGGCCCTCCTCATCACAATGCTCCAAGAACACTGTAATCACAATGCTCCATGCCCCTTTTCATCTCAATGCTCCATGAATCCTGTCATCACAATGCACCATCCCCATCATCATAATGCTTCAGGCTATTGTCATCACAATGAATTCAAAATGCTCCATGACCTCTGTCATCACAATGCTCCAAACCCTTGTGATCACAATATTCCATAACACTTGTCATCACAATGCCCCATGACACTCGTCATCACAATTATCCATTGTCTTCTCATCACAATGCTCCATGACCTTTGTCATCACCATGCTCAGTACACTTGTCATCAAAATGCTCCCTGACACTTGTTGTCTGTTTGCTCCTTGAACCCTGGCATGACAAGACTCCATGCCTCTATCATAACAATGATCCATGCCCTGTTCTTCACAATGCTCCAAGACCCCTGTAATCACAATGCTCCATGCCCTTGTCATCAAAAAGCTCAATGACGCATGTCATCACAATGCTCCTTGGCCTTCTCATCACAATGCTCCATGCCCTTGTCATCACAATGTTCCAAGACCCCTGTAATCACAATGCTGCATGCCCCTTTTCATCAGTATGCTCCATGAGACTTGTCATCACAAGGCTCCATGGTTTTCTCATCACAATGCTCCAGGACCTTGTCATCACAATGCTTCACGACCTTGTCATGAAAATTCTCAATGGCCATGGTCATCATAATGCTCCAAGCCCTAGTCATAACAATGCTCCATTAGATTTGTCATCAAAATCCTCCATTACATTTGGCATCACAATGCTCCATGCCATTGTCATCGCAATGGACCATGACATATGTCATCACAATGCTCCATGCCATTGTTATCAAAATACTCCCCAAGTTTCTCATTAGAATGCTCCATGACACTTGTCATCACAATGCACCATGCCCATCATCATAATGCTTCAGGCTATTGTCATCACAGTGAAATCAAAATGCTCCATGACCTCTGTTATCACTATGCTCCAAACCCTTGTGATCACAATGTTCCATAACACTTATCATCACAACACCCCATGACGCTCGTCATCACAATTATCCATGGTCTTCTCATCACAATGCTCCATGACCTTTGTCATCACAATTCTCCATGCACTTGTCAGCAAAATGCTCCCTGACCCTTGTCATCACAATGCTCCAAGCCATTGTCATCACAATGCTCCATTAACTTTGTCATCAGAATCCTCCATGACACTTGGCATCACAATGCTCCATGCCATTGTCATCACAATGGGACATTACATATGTCATCACAATGCTCCCTGACACCTGTCTTCACAATAATGCATGACCTGGTCATCACAATGCTCCATGCCCTTGTCATCACAATGCGCCATTCCAACTGTCATCGCAATAATCCATGAAACTTATTAGACCAATGCTCCATGCCCTTGTCATCACAATGCTCCATGCCCTTGTTATCACAATGCTCCATGACCCCTGTCATCACCATGCTCCTTGACTCCAGTCATCACAATGCTTCATGACCTTTGTCATCACAATGGTCCATGCCCTCTTCATCAACAGTCTCTGTGACCTTTTTAATCACAATGCTCCACGAAGTTTTCAAAACAATGCACTTTCACCCTTGTCATCACAATGCTCATTGCCTTTCTCAGCACAATGCTCCATGAACCTTGTCATCACAATGCTCCATGCCATTGTCATTACGATCCTCCATGACCCATGTATCACTGTGTTCCTTGCCCTTGTCATCACAATGCTGCATGCCCATTCTCATCACACGAATCCATGAAACTTTTCAGACCAATGCTCTATGCCCTTCACATCACAATGCTCCATTCCCCCTGCAATCACATCTTTCCACGGCCTTGTCATCACAAGTCTGCATGACCCTTGTCATCATAATGCCCCAAGAACACTGTAATCACAATGTTCCATGCCCTTGTCATCACAATGCTCCATGCGCTTGTCATCACAGGGCTCCACAATCTTGTCATCACAATGCTCCATGCACTTCTCATCAAAATGCTCTCTCACCACTGATATCACAATGTTACATCACCATTCATCACAGTACTCCCTCACCCCTGTCATCACAATGTTCCATGACTCCTCTCGTCACAATGCTACATGCACTTATCATCAAAATGTTCGATGACTCTGACATCACAATGTTCCATAACCCCTGTCATCAAAATGCTCAATGACCCTTTTCATCAAAATGCTCCATGACCCCTGACATTACAATTTTCCATAACCCGTGTCATCAAAATATTCCATGACATTTTTCATCAAATTCCTGCATGACCCTGTCATCAAAATTCTCCCTGCCCTTCTCATCACAATGCACCACGCCCTTGTCATCAAAATGCTCCATGACCTATGTCATCATAAAGCTCCATGACCCTTGTCATCACAATGCTCCATGTCATTGTCATCACAATGCTCCATGAACACTCTCATCACATTGCTCAATGCCCTTGTCATCACAAAGCTCCATGACACTTCTCATCACAATGCTCGATGCCCTTCTCATCACAATGCTCCATGCCCTTGTCATTACAATCCTCCATGACCCATGTATCACAGTGTTCCGTGCCCTTGTCATCACAATGCTCCATGCCCACTCTCATCACAATAATCAATGAAACATTTCAGACCAATGCTCGATGCCCTTCTCATCAAAATGCTCCATTACCCCTGTCTTAACAATGCTCCATGACCCCTGCCATCACAATGATCCCCGGTCTTGTAATCACAAGGCTCCAAACCCTTGTGATCACAGTGTTCCATAACACTTGTCCTCACAACGCTCCATGATGCCTGTCATCACAATACTCCATGTCCTTTTCATCACAATGCTCCATGACTTTTGTCATCACAATTCTCAATACATTTGTCATCACAATGCTCCCTGACACTTGTAGTCAGAATGCTCCTTGAACCCTGTCACAAAAAGGCTCCATGCCTTTTTCATCACAATGCACCATGCCGTTTTGATCACAATGCTCCATGCCATTGTTATCAATATACTCCACAAGCTTCTCATCAGAATGCTCCATGACCCATGTCATCACAATGCACCATGCCCAGCATCATAATGCTTCAGGCTGTTGTCATCACAGTGAAATCAAAATGCTCCATGACCTCTGTTATCACTATTCTCCAAACCCTTGTGATCACAATGTTCCATAACACTTATCATCACAACACCCAATGACGCTCGTCATCACAATTATCCATGGTCTTCTCATCACAATGCTCCATGACCTTTGTCATCACAATTTTCAATACACTTGTCATCACAGTGCTCCCTGACACTTGTCGTCAGTATGCTCCTTGAACCTCTCATGACAATGCTCCATGCCTTTTTCATAACAATGATCCATGCACTTTTCATCACAATGCTCCAAGACCCCTGTAATCACAATGTTCCATGCCCTTGTCATCCCAAAGCTCCATGGCGCATGTCATCAGAATGCTCCATGGCTTTCTCATTACAGTGTTCCATGTCCTTTTCATCAAAATGCTCCATGACCCCTGTCATCACAATACTCCATGAACATTTTCAGCCCAATGCTCCATGACCCTTGTCAGCACAATGATCCATGCCCTGGTCATTCCAATGCTCCATGACACCTGTATTCACAATGCTCCGTGACGCTTGTCATCACAGTGCTCCATGACACCTGTCATCACAATGCTCCATGACTTTGTCAGCAAAATGCTACATGAATTTGTCATTACAATGCTCTATGCGCTTGTCATCACAATCCTCCATTACCATTGTCATCACAATCCTCCATGAACCTTGGGATCACATTGCTTCATGCCCTTGTCATCACAATGCTCCATGCTCCTTGAAATCAAAATGATCCATGACCTCTGTCATCACAATGCTCCAAACCCTTGTGATCACAATGTTCCATAACACTTGTCATCACAACGCTCCATGATGCGTGTCATCACAATACTCCATGCCCTTTTCATCACAATGCTGCATGAACTTTGTCATCACAATTCTCAATACACTTGTCATCACAATGCTCCCTGACACTTGTCGTCAGAATTCTCCTTGAACCCTGTCACAAAAAGGCTCCATGCCTTTTTCATCACAATGCCCCACGCCGTTTTCATCACAATGCTCCATGCCATTGTCATCAAAATACTCCACAAGCTTGTCATCAGAATGCTCCATGACCCATGTCATCACAATTCTACATGCACTTGTCAGCACAATGCTCCCTGACCCTTGTCATCACAATGTTCCAAGCCATTGTCATCACAATGCTCCGTTATCTTTGTCTTCAGAATCCTCCATGACACTTGGCATCACAATGCTCCATGCCATTGTCATCACAATGGACCATTACATATGTCATCACAATGCTCCCTGACACCTCTCTTCACAATACTGCATGATCTGGTCATCACAATGCTCCATGCCCTTGTCATCACAATGCGCCATTCCAACTCTCATCACAATAATCCATGAAACTTATGAGACCAATGCTCCATGCCCTTGTCATCACAATGCTCCATGCCCTTGTTATCACAATGCTCCATGACCCCTTTCATCACAATGCTCCGTGACTCCAGTCTTCACAATGCTTCATGACATTTGTAATCACAATGGTCCATGCCCTCGTCATCAACAGTCTCTGTGACCATTTTAATCACAATGCTCCATGAAGTTTTCATCACAATGCTCTTTGACCCTTGTCATCACACTGCTCTATGCCTTTCTCAGCACAATGCTCCATGACCCTTGTCATCACAGTGCTCCATGCGCTTGTCAGCACAATGCTCCATGACCCATGTCATCACAATGCGCCATGCGCTTGTCATCACAGTGCTCCACAATCTTGTCATCACAATGCCCCATAAACCTTGTCATCACAGTGCTCCATGCACTTCTCATCAAAATGCTCTCTCACGACTGATATCACAATGTTACATCACTATTCATCACAGTACTCCCTCCCTCCTGTCATCACAATGTTCCATGACTCCAGTCATCACAATGCTACATGCACTTATCATCACAATGTTTGATGACCCCTGACATCGCAATGTTCCATAACCCCTGTCATCAAAATGCTCCATGAACCTTTTCATCAAAATGCTCCATGACCCCTGACATCACAATATTCCATAACCCCTGTCATCAAAGTGTTCCATGAACCTTTTCATCAAATTGCTCCATGACGCTGTCATCACAATGCTCCCGGCCCTTCTCATCACAATGCACCACGCACTTGTCATCAAAATGCTCTATGACCTTTGTCATCACAAAGCTCCATGACCCTTGGCATCACCGTGCTCCATGCCATTGTCATCACAATGCTCCATGAACACTCTCATCACATTGTTCCATGCAATTGTCATCAAAAAGCTCCATGACGCTTGCCATCACACTGCTCGATGCCCTTCTCATCACAATGCTCCTTGCCCTTGTCATTACAATCCTCCATGACCCATGTATCACTGTGTTCCGTGCCCTGGTCATCACAATGCTGCATGCCCACTCTCATCACAATAATCCATGAAAATTTTCAGACCAATGCTCCATGCCCTTGTCATCACAATGCTCCATTACCCCTGTCATGACAATGCTCCATGACACCTTCCATCACAATGTTCCACGGCCTTGTCATGAAAAGTCTCCATGACCCTTGTCATCATAATGCCCCAAGACGCCTGTAATCACAATGCTCCAAGCGCTTGTCATCACAAAGCTCCATGACACATGTCATCAGAATGCTCCATGGACTTCTCATCACAATGCTCCATGACCTTGCCATCACAATGCTCCATTATCCCTGTCAAAACAATGCTCCATGACCTCTGCCATCACAACGTTCCACGGCCTTTTCATCACAAGTCTCCCTGACCCTTTTCATCACAATGCCCCAAAACCCCTGTAATCACAATGCTCCTTGCGCTTCTCATCACAAAGCTCCATGACGCATGTCATCAGAATGCTCCATGGCCTTTTCATCACAATGCTCCATGACCTTGCCATCACAATGCTCCATTACACCTGTCATAACAGTGCTCCATGACCCCTGACATCACAACATTCCACGGCCTTGTCATCACAAGTCTCCATGACCATTGTCATTACAATGCCCCAAGCCCCTGTAATCACAATGCTCAATGACCTTGTCATCACAAAGCTCCATGACACTTCTCATCACAATGCTCCAAGACCCCTCTAATCACAATGCTCCATGGCCCTTTTCATCTCAATGATCCATGAACCCTGTCTTCACAATGCACCATGCCCATCATCATAATGCTTCAGGCTATTGTCATCACAATGAAATCAAAATGCTCCATGAGCTCTGTCATCACAATTCTCCAAACCCTTGTGATCACAATATTCCATAACACTTGTCATTACAATACCCCATGACGCTCGTCTTCACAATTATCCATTGTCTTCTCATCACAATGCTCCATGACCTTTGTCATCACAATGCTCAGTACACTTGTCATCAAAATGCTCCCTGACACTTTTTGTCTGTTTGCTCCTTGAACCCTGTCATGACAAGGCTCCATGCCTCTTTCATAACAATGACCCATGCCCTTTTCCTCACAATGCTCCAAAACCCCTCTAATCACAATGCTCCATGCCCTTGTCATCACAAAGCTCAATGACGCATGTCATCACAATGCTCCTTGGCCTTCTCATTACAATGCTTCATGCCCTTGTCATCACAATGTTCCAAGACCCCTGTAATCACAATGCTGCATGCCCCTTTTCATCAGTATGCTCCATGAGACTTGTCATCACAAGGCTCCATGGTTTTCTCATCACAATGCTCCAGGACCTTGTCATCACAATTCTTCACGACCTTGTCATGAAAATTCTCAATGGCCCTTGTCATCATAATGCTCCAAGCCCTATTCATCACAATGCTCCAATATATTTGTCATCACAATCCTCCATTACATTTGGCATCACAATGCTCCATGCCATTGTCAACACAATTGACCATGACATATGTCATCACAATGCTCCCTGACACCTGTCTTCACAAAACTCCATGACCTTCTCATCACAATGCCCCATGCCCTTGTCATCACAATGCACCATGCCCACTGTCATCACAATAATCTATGAATCTTGTCTGACCAATGCTCCATGCCCCTGTCATCACAATGCTCCATGCACTCGTCTTCACAATGCTCAATGACCCCAGTCATCACAGTGCTCTGTGACTCCAGTCATCACAATGCTTCATAACGTTTGTCATCACAGTGGTCCATGCCCGTGTCATCAC
Source organism: Mesoplodon densirostris (assembly GCF_025265405.1). NCBI lineage: Eukaryota > Metazoa > Chordata > Mammalia > Artiodactyla > Ziphiidae > Mesoplodon > Mesoplodon densirostris. The sequence continues at coordinate 129,313,832 of NC_082661.1, forward strand.
AAGGCTCTGTGATATTTCTAACCACAATGCTCCATGCTCTTGTCATCACAATGCTGCATTACCCAGTCATAACAATGCTCCATGACCCCTGCCATCACAACGTTGCACGGCCTTGTCATCACAAGTCTCCATGACCCTTGTCATCACAATGCACCAAGACCCGTGTAATCACATTGCTCCATGCCCCTTTTCACCTCAATGATCCATGAACCTTGTCATCACAATGAACCATTCGCATCATCATAATGCTTCAGGCTATTGTCATCACAATGAAATCAAAATGCTCCAAGACCTCTGTCATCACAATGCTCCAAACGCTTGTGATCACAATATTCCATAACACTTGTCATCACAATGTCCCAAGACGCTCGTCATAACAATTATTCATTGTCTTCTTATCACAATGCTCCATGACCTTTGTCATCACAATCCTCAGTACACTTGTCATCAAAATGCTCCCTGACACATTTTGTCTGTATGCTCCGTGACCCTTGTCATCACAATGCTCCATGCCCTTGTCATCACAATGTTCCAAGACCCCTGTAATCACAATGCTCCATGCCCCTTTTCATCAGTATGCTCCATGAGATTTATCAACACAAGGCTCCATGGTTTTCTCATCACAATGCTCCATGCCCTGGTCATCACAATGCTCCATGACCCCTGTCATAACAGTGCTCTGTGATACCAGTCATCACATTGCTTCATAACGTTTGTCATCACAATGGTCCATGCCCGCATCATCACAAGGCTCTGTGAACTTTGTAACCACAATGCTCCATGAACTTTTCATCACAATGCTCCGTGACCCTTGTCATCACAATGCTCCATGCCTTTGTCAGAACAATGCTCCATGACCCTTGTCATCACAATGTGCCATGCGCTTTTCATCACAACGGTCCACAACCTTGTCATCGCAATGCTCCATAAACCTTGTCATCACAATGCTCCATGCACTTCTCATCAAAATGCTCTCTCAGCAGAGATATCAAAATGTTCCATCACTAGTCATCACAATAATCCCTCACCCCTGTAATCACAATGTTCCATGACCCCTGTCATCACAATGCTACATCCCCTTATCATCACAATGTTCCATGACCCCTGACGTCACAATGTTCCATAACCGTGTCATCAAAATGCTCCATGACCCTTTTCATCCCAAAGCTCCATGACCCCTGACATCACAATGTTCTATATCCCCTGTCATGAAAATGTTCCATTACACTTTTCATCAAATTGCTGCATGACCCTGTCATCAAAATGCACCACGCCCTTGTCATCAAAATGCTCCATGACCTTTGTCATCACAAAGCTCCATGACCCTTGTCATAACAATGCTCCATGAACCCTCTCATCACATTGCTCCATGCCCTTGTCATCACAAAGCTCCATGACACTTGTCATAACAATGCTCGGTGCCCTTCTCATCACAATTCTCCGTGCCCTTGTCATTACAATCCTCCATGACCTATGTATCACAGTGTTCCGTGCCCTTGTCATCACAATGCTCCATGCCCACTCTCAACACAATAATCAATGAAACTTTTCAGACCAATGCTCCATGCCCTCATCATCACAATGCTCCATTACCCCTGTCATGACAATGCTCCATGACACCTGCCATCACAATCTTCCACGGCCTTGTCATCAAAAGTCTCCATGACCCTTGTCATCATAATGCCCCAAGACCCCTGTAATCACAATGCTCCAAGCGCTTGTCATCACAAAGCTCCATGACGCATATCTTCAGAATGCTCCATGGCCTTCTCATCACAATGCTCCATGACCTTGCCATCACAATGCTCCATCATCCCTGTCATAACAATGCTCCATGACCTCTGCCATCACAACGTTCCACGGCCTTTTCATCACAAGTCTCCCTGACCCTTTTCATCACAATGCCCCAAAACCACTGTAATCACAATGCTCCTAGCGCTTGTCATCACAAAGCTTCCTGACGCATGTCATCAGAATGCTCCATGGCCTTTTCATCACAATGCTCCATGAACTTGCCATCACAATGCTCCATTACACCTGTCATAACAATGCTCCATGACCCCTGCCATCACGATGTTCCATGGCCTTGTCACCACAAGGCTGCATGGCCCTCCTCATCACAATGCTCCAAGACCACTGTAATCACAATGCTCCATGCCCCTTTTCATCTCAATGCTCCATGAACCCTGTCATCACAATGCATCATGCCCATCATCATAATGCTTCAGGCTATTGTCATCACAATGAATTCAAAATGCTCCATGACCTCTGTCATCACAATGCTCCAAACCCTTGTGATCACAATATTCCATAACACTTGTCATCACAATGCCCCATGATGCTCGTCATCACAATTATCCATGGTCTTCTCATCACAATGCTCCATGACCTTTGTCATCACCATGCTCAGTACACTTGTCATGAAAATGCTCCCTGACACTTGTTGTCTGTTTGCTCCTTGAACCCTGTCATGACAAGGCTCCATGCCTCTTTCATAACAATGATCAATGCCCTTTTCATCACAATGCTCCAAGACCCCTGTAATCACAATGCTCCATGCCCTTGTCATCACAAAACTCAATGACGCATGTCATCACAATGCTCCTTGGTCTTCTCATCACAATGCTCCATGCCCTTGTCATCACAATGTTCCAAGACCCCTGTAATCACAATGCTCCATGCCCCTTTTCATCAGTATGCTCCATGAGATTTATCATAACAAGGCTCCATGGTTTTCTCATCACAATGCTCCAGGACCTTGTCATCACAATGCTTCACGACCTTGTCATGAAAATTCTCAATGGCCCTTGTCATCATAATGCTCCAAGCCCTAGTCATCACAATGCTCCATTAGATTTGTCATCACAATCCTCCATTACATTTCTCATCACAATGCTCCATGCCATTGTCAACACAATGGACCATGACATATGTCATCACAATGCTCCCTGACACCTGTCTTCACAATACTCCATGACCTTCTCATCACAATGCACCATGCCCACTGTCATCACAATAATCTATGAAACTTGTCAGACCAATGCTCCATGCCCCTGTCATCACAATGTTCCCTGCCCTTGTCATCACAATGCTCCATGACCCCTGTCATCACAATGCTCTGTGACTCCAGTTATCACAATGCTTCATAACGTTTGTCATCACAATGGTCCATGCCCGCGTCATCACAAGGCTCTGTGACCTTTGTAACCACAATGCTCCATGAACTTTTCATCACAATGCTCCGTGACCCTTGTCAACACAATGCTCCATGCCTTTGTCAGAACAATGCTGCATGACCCTTGTCATCACAATGTGCCATGCGCTTTTCATCACAATGGTCCACAACCTTGTCATCGCAATGCTCCATAAACCTTGTCATCACAATGCTCCATGCACTTCTCATCAAAATGCTCTCTCACCAGAGATATCACAATGTTCCATCACTAGTCATCACAATACTCCCTCACCCCTGTAATCACAATGTTCCATGACCCCTGTCATCACAATGCTACATCCCCTTATCATCACAATGTTCCATGACCCCTGACATCACAATGTTCTATAACCCCTGTCATCAAAAAGTTCCATTACACTTTTCATCAAATTGCTGCATGACCCTGTCATCAAAATGCTCCCTGCCTTTCTCCTCACAATGCACCACGCCCTTGTCATGAAAATGCTCCATGACCTTTGTCATCACAAAGCTCCATGACCCTTGTCATCACAATGATCCATGTCATTCTCATCACAATGCTCCATGAACCCTCTCATCACAATGCTCCATGCTCTTGTCATTACAATCCTCCATGACCCATGTATCACAGAGTTCCGTGCCCTCCTCATCACAACGCTCCATGATGCCTGTCATCACAATACTCAATTCCGTTTTCATCACAAATCTCCATCACCTTTGTCATCAGAATCCTCCATAACACTTGGCATCACAATGCTACATGCCATTGTCATCACAATGGGCCATTACATATGTCATCACAATGCTCCCTGACACCTGTCTTCACAATACTGCATGACCTGGTCATCACAATGCTTCATGCCCTTGTCATCACAATGTGCCATTCCAAATGTCATCGCAATAATCCATGAAACTTATTATACCAATTCTCCATGCCCTTGTCATCACAATGCTCCATGCCCTTGTTATCACAAAGCTCCATGACCCCTGTCATCACAATGCTCCGTGACTCCAGTCATCACAATGCTTCATGACCTTTGTCATCACAATGGTCCATGCCCTCGTCATCAACAGTCTCTGTGACCTTTTTAACCACAATGCTCCATGAAGTTTTCATCACAATGCTCTTTGACCCTTGTCATCACAATGCTCTATGCCTATCTAAGCACAATGCTCCATGACTCTTGTCATCACAATGCTCCATGCGCTTGTCAACACAATGCTCCATGACCCATGTCATCACAATGCTCCATGCATTTCTCATCAAAATGCTGTCTCACCACTGATATCACAATGTTACAGCACTATTCATCACAGTACTCCCTCACCCCTGTCATCACAATTTTCCATGACTCCTGTCATCACAATGCTACATGCACTTATCCTCACAATATTCGATGACCTTTGATATCACAATGTTCCATGACTCCTGTCATCAAAATGCTCCATGACCCTTTTCATCAAAATGCTCCATGACCCCTGACATCACAATGATCCATAACCCCTGTCATCAAAATGTTCCATGACGCTTTTCATCAGATTTCTCCATGACGCTGTCATCAAAATGCTCCCGGCCCTTCTCATCACAATGCACCACGCACTTGTCATCAAAGTGCTCCATGACCTTTGTCATCACAAAGCTCCATGACCCTTGGCATCACAATGCTCCATGCCATTGTCATCACAATCGTCCATGAACCCTCTCATCACATTGTTCCATGCAATTGTCATCAAAAAGCTCCATGACGCTTGTCATCACACTGCTCGATGCCCTTCTCATCACATTGCTCCATGCCCTTGTCATTACAATCCTCCATTACCCATGTATCACTGTGTTCCGTGCACTTGTCATCAAAATGCTGCATGCCCACTCTCATCACAATAATCCATGAAACTTTTCAGACCAATGCTCCATGCCCTTGTCATCACAATGCTCCATTACACCTGTCATAACAATGCTCCATTACTCCTGCCATCACAACTTTCCACGGCCTTGTCATCAAAAGTCTCCATTACCCATGTCATCACAATGCCCCAAGACCCCTGTAATCACAATGCTCCATGCGCTTATCATCACAAAGCTCCATGACGCATGTCATCAGAATGCTCCATGGCCATCTCATCACAATGCTCCATGACCATGCCATCACAATGCTCCATTACACCTGTCATAACAATGCTCCATGACCCCTGCCTTCACGATGTTCCATGGCATTGTCATCACAAGGCTCCATGACCCTTGACATCACAATGCCCCAAGACCTCTGTAATCACAATGCTCCATGCCCCTTTTCACCTCAAAGTTCCATGAACATTGTCATCACAATGAACCATGTCCATCATCATAATGATTCAGGCTATTTTCATCACAATGAAATCAAAATGCTCCATGACCTCTGTCATCACAATGCTCCAAACCCTTGTGATCACAAAAATCCATAACACTTGTCATCACAATGCCCCATGACGCTCGTCATCACAATTATCCATGGTCTTCTCATCAGAAAGCTCCATGATCTTTGTCATCACAATTCTCAATACACTTGTCATCACAATGCTCCCTGACACTTGTCGTCAGAATGCTCCTTGAACACTGTCACAAAAAGGCTCCATGCCTTTTTCATCACAATGCCCCATGCCATTTTCATCACAATGCTCCATGCCATTGTCATCAAAATACTCCACAAGCTTGTCATCAGAATGCTCCATGACCCTTGTCATCACAATTCTCCATGCACTTGTCAGCACAATGCTCCCTGACCCTTGTCATCAAAATGCTCCAAGCCATTGTCATCACAATGCTCCTTTACCTTTGTCATCAAAATCCTCCATGACCCATGTATCACAATGCTCCATGCCCTTGTCATCACAATGCTCGAAGACCCCTGTAATCACAATGCTCCATGACCCTTTTCATCAGAATGCTCCATGAGACTTGTGATCACAAGGCTTCAAGGTCTTCTCATCACATTGCTCCAGGAACCTATCATCGCCTTGCTCCATTCCCTTGTCATCACAATGCTCCATGACCCCTGTCATCACAATATTCCATGAACATTTTCTGCCCAATGCTTCATGACATTCTCATCACAATGCTACATGACCAATATCATCACCATGCTCCATGACCACTGTCATCACAACCCTCCATGACACCTGACAACACAATGATCCGGGACTCTTGTCATCACAATGCTCCATTCCCTAGTCATCACAAAGCTCCATGACCCCTGTCATCACGATAATCCATGAAAATTTTCAGCCAAATGCTCCATGACTCTTGTCATCACAATGATCAATTCCCTTGTCCTCCCAATGCTCCATGACCAGTGTATTCACAATGCTCCGTGACGCTTGTCATCACAGTGCTCCATGACACCTGTCATCACAATGCTCCATGCCTTTGTCAGCAAAATGCTACATGACCTTGTCATTACAATGCTCTATGCGCTTGTCATCACAATCCTCCATTACCTTTTTCATCACAATCCTCCTTGGACCTTGGGATCACATTGCTTCATGCCCTTGTCATCACAATGCTCCATGCTCCTTGAAATCAAAATGATCCATGACCTCTGTCATCACAATGCTCCAAACCCTTGTGATCACAGTGTTCCATAACACTTGTCCTCACAACGCTCCATGATGGCTGTCATCACAATACTCCATGCCCTTTTCATCACAATGCTCCATGACCTTTGTCATCACAATTCTCAATACACTTGTCAGCACAATGCTCCCTGACCCTTGTCATCACAATGCTCCATTAACTTTGTCATCAGAATCCTCTATGACACTTGGCATCACAATGCTCCATGCCATTGTCATCACAATGGGACATTACATATGTCATCACAATGCTCCCTGACACCTGTCTTCACAATAATGCATGACCTGGTCATCACAATGCGCCATTCCAACTGTCATCGCAATAATCCATGAAACTTATTAGACCAATGCTCCATGCCCTTGTCATCACAATGCTCCATGCCCTTGTTATCACAATGCTCCATGACCCCTGTCATCACCATGCTCCTTGACTCCAGTCATCACAATGCTTCATGACCTTTGTCACCACAATGGTCCATGCCCTCTTCATCAACAGTCTCTGTGACCTTTTTAATCACAATGCTCCACGTAGTTTTCAAAACAATGCACTTTGACACTTGTCATCACAATGCTCGTTGCTTTTCTCAGCACAATGCTCCATGACCCTTGTCATCACAATGCTCCATGCCATTGTCATTACGATCCTCCATGGCCCATGTATCACTGTGTTCCTTGCCCTTGTCATCACAATGCTGCATGCCCATTCTCATCACAAGAATCCATGAAACTTTTCAGACCAATGCTCCATGCCCTTGTCATCACAATGCTCCATTCCCCCTGCCATCACATCTTTCCACGGCCTTGTCATCACAAGTCTGCCTGACCCTTGTCGTCATAATGCCCCAAGAACCCTGTAATCACAATGTTCCATGCCCTTGTCATCACAAAGCTCCATGACCCAAGTCATCAGAATGCTCCATGGCCTTCTCATCACAATGCTCCATGCCCTTGCCACCACAATGCTCCATTACCCCTGTCATAACTATGCTCCATGACCGCTGCCATCACAACATTCCACGGCCTTGTGATCACAAATCTCCATGTCCCTTGTCATCTCAATGCCCCAAGACCCGTGTGATCACAATGCTCCATGCCCTTGTCATCACCAAGCTCCATGACGCATGTCATCAGAATGCTCCATGGCCTTCTCATCACAATGCTCCATGACCTTGCAATCACAATTCTCCATTACCCCTGTCATAACAATGCTCCATGACCCCTGCCATCACAACGTTCCACGGCCTTGTCATCACAAGTCTCCATGACCATTGTCATTACAATGCCCCAAGCCCCTGTAATCACAATGCACCATGAACTTGTCATCACAAAGCTCCATGACACTTCTCATCACAATGCTCCAAGACCCCTCTAATCACAATGCTCCATGGCCCTTTTCATCTCAATGATCCATGAACCCTGTCTTCACAATGCACCATGCACATCATCATAATGCTTCAGGCTATTGTCATCACAATGAAATCAAAATGCTCCACGACCTTTGTCATCACAATGCTCCAAACCCTTGTGATCACAGTATTCCATAACACTTGTCATCAAAATGCCCCATGACGCTCATCATCATAGTTATCCATGGTCTTCTCATCACAATCCTCCATGACCTTTGTCATCACAATGCTCAGTACACTTGTCACTAAAATGCTCCCTGACACTTGTTGTCTGTATGCTCCTTGAACCCAGTCAGGAAAAGGCTCCATGCCTTTTTCTTCACAATGATCCATGCCGTTTTCATCACAATGCTCCAAGACCCCTGTAATCACAATGCTCCATGGCCTTGTCATCACAAAGCTCAATGATGCATGTCATCAGAATGCTCCATGGCCTTCTCATCACAATGCTCCATGCCCTTGCCATCACAATGCTCCATTACCCCAGTCATAACAATGCTCCATGTCCCCTGCCATCACAACGTTCCACGGCCTTGTCATCACAAGTCTCCATGACCCTTGTCATCACAATGCGCCAAGACCCATGTAATCAGAATGCTCCATGCGCTTGTCATCACAAAGCTCCATGATGCATGTCATCAGAATGCATCATGCCCATTATCATAATGCTTCAGGCTATTGTCATCACAATGAAATCAAAATGCTCCATGACCTCTGTCATCACAATGCTCCAAACCCTTTTGATCACAATATTTCATAACACTTGTCATCACAATGCCCCAGGACGCTCATCATCACAATTATCCATGGTCTTCTCATCACAATGCTCCTTGACCTTTGTCATCACAATGATCAGTGCACTTTTCATCAAAATGCTCCCTGACACGTGTTGTCTGTATGCTCCTTGAACCCTGTCATGACAAGGCTCCATGCCTTTTTCTTCACAATGATCCATGCCATTTTCATCACAATGCTCCAAGTCCCATATAATCACAATGCTCCATGCCGTTGTCATCACAAAACTCAATGACGCATGTCATCAGAATGCTCCTTGGCCTTCTCATCACAATGATCCATGCCCTTGTCATAACAATGTTCCAAAACCCCTGTACTCACAATGCTCCATGCCCCTTTTCATCACTATGCTCCATGAGACTTGTCATCACAAGGCTCCATGGTTTTCTCATCACAATGCTCCAGGACCTTGTCATCACAATGCTTCACGACCTTCTCATGAAAATTCTCAATGGCCCTTGTCATCATAATGCTCCAAGCCCTAGTCATCACAATGCTCCATTATATTTGTCATCACAATCCACCGTTACATTTGGCATCACAATGCTGCAGGCCATTGTCATCACAATGGACCATGACATATGTCATCACAATGTTCCCTGACACCTGTCTTCAGAATACTCCATGACTTCTCATCACACAATGCCCCATGCCCTTGTCATCACAATGCACCATGCCCAGTGTCATCACAATAATCTATGAAACTTGTCAGACCAATGCTCCATGCCCCTGTCATCACAATGCTCCATGCCCTTGTCATCACAATGCTCCATGACCCCTGTCATCACAATGCTCCGTGACTCTAGTCATCACAATGATTCATAACGTTTGTCATCACAATGGTCCATGCCCGCGTCATCACAAGGCTCTGTCACCTTTGTAACCACAATGCTCCATGAACTTTCCATCACAATGCTCCATGACCTTGTCATCACAATGTGCCATGCGCTTTTCATCACAACGGTCCACAACCTTGTCATCGCAATGCTCCATAAACCTTGTAATCACAGTGCTCCATGCACTTGACATCAAAATGCTCTCTCACCAGAGATATCACAATGTTTCATCAATAGTCATCACAATACTCCCTCACCCTTATAATCACAATGTTCCATGACCCCTGTCATCACAATGCTACATCCACTTATCATCACCATGTTCCATGCCCCCTGACATCACAATGTTCCATAACCCCTGTCATCAAAATGTTCCATTACACTTTTCCTCAAATTACTGCATGACCCTGTCATCAAAATGCTCCCTGCCCTTCTCATCACAATGCACCACGCCCTTGTCATCAAAATGCTCGATGACCTTGGTCATCACAAAGCTCCATGACCCTTGTCATCACAATGTTCCATGTCATTGTCATCACAATGCTCCATGAACCCTCTCATCACATTGCTGCATGAACTTGTCATCACAAAGCTCCATGACACTTGTCATCACTATGCTCGGTGCCCGTCTCATCACAATGCTCCATGCCCTTGTCATTACAATCCTCCATGACCCATGTATCGCAGTGTACTGTGCCCTTGTCATCACAATGCTCCATGCCCACTCTCAACACAATAATCAATGAAACATTTCAGACCAATGCTCCATGCCCTTCTCATCGCAATGCTCCATTACCTCTGTCATAACAATGCTCCATGACCCCTGCCATCACAATGTTCCACGGCCTTGTCATCACAAGGCTCCATGACACTTCTCATCACAATGCTCCAAGACCCCTGTAATCACAATGCTCCATGCCGTTTCCATCACAAAGCTCCATGACGCATGTCATCAGAATACTCCATTGCTTTCTCATCACAATGCTCCGTGCCCTTGTCATCACAATGCTCCAAGACCGCTGTAATCTCATTGCTCCATGCCCCTTTTCATCTCAATGCTCCATGAACCCTGTCATCTCAATGCACCATGCCCATAATCATAATGCTTCATGCTATTGTCATCACAATGAAATCAAAATGCTCGATGACCTCTGTCATCACAATGCTCCAAAACCTTGTCATCACAATGTTCCATAACCCTTATCATCACAACACCCCATGACGGTCGTCATCACAATTATCCATGATCTTCTCATCACAACGCTCCATGACCTTTGTCATCACAATGCTCAATACACTTTTCATCACAATGCTCCCTGACAGTTGTCATCAGTATGCACCTTGAACCTCTCATGACAAGGCTCCATGCCTTTTTCATAACAATGATCTATGCCCTTTTCATCACAATGCTCCAAGAGCCCTGTAATCACAATGCTCCATGCCCTTTTCATCACAAAGCTCCACGACGCATGTCATCAGAATGCTCCATGGCCTTCTCATCACAATGCTCCATGCCCTTGTCATCACAATGCTCCAAGACCCCTGTATTCACAATGCTCCATGCCCCTTTTCATCAGTATGCTCCATGAGAATTGTCATCACAAGGCTCCATGGTCTTCTCATCACATTGTTCCAGGACCTTGTCATCACCATGATCCATTCCCTTGTCATCACAATGCTCCATGACCCCTGTCATCAAAATACTCCATGAACATTTTCAGCCCAATGCTCCATGACCTCCTCATCACCATGCTCCATGACCACAGTCTTCACAACGCTCCGTGAAACCTGACAACACAATGATCCGGGACTCTTGTCATCACAATGCTCCATTCCCTAGTCATCACAATGCTCCAAGACCACTGTCATCACAATACTCCATGAACATTTTCAGCCCAATGCTCCATTACATTCTCATCACAATGCTCCAAGACCAATATCATCAAAATGCACCATGACCACGGTCATTACAACGCTCCATGACACCTGACAACACAATGATCCTGGACTCTTGTCATCACAATGCTCCATTCCCTAGTCTTCACAATGCTTCATGACCCCTGTCTTCAAATACTCCATGAAAATGTTCAGCCCAATGCTCCATGACACATGTCATCACGATGATCCATGCACTTGTCATCCCAATGCTCCATGACCCCTGTATTCAAAATGCTCCGTGACGCTTGTCTTCACATTGCTACATGACACCTGTCATCACAATGCTCCATGCCTTTGTCAGCAAAATGCTACATGACCTTGTCATTACAATGCTCTATGCAATTGTCATCACAATCCTCCATTACCATTGTCATCACAATCCTCCTTGAACCTTGGAATCACATTGCTTTATGCCCTTGTCATCACAATGCTCCATGCTCCTTGAAATCAAAATGATCCATGACCTCTGTCATCGCAATGTTCCAAACCCTTGTGATCACAATATTCCATAAAACTTGTCATCACAATACTCCATGCCCTTTTCATCACAATGCTCCATGACTTTTGTCATCACAATTCTCAATACACTTGTCATCACAATGCTCCCTGACACTTGTCGTCAGAATGCTCCTTGAACCCTGTCACAAAAAGGCTCCATGTCTTTTTCATCACAATGCCCCATGCCGTTTTCATCACAATGCTCCATGCCATTGTCATCAAAATACACCACAAGATTGTCATCAGAATGATCCATGACCCTTGTCATCACAATTCTCCGTGCACTATTCAGCACTATGCTCCATGCCATTGTCATCACAATGGGCCATTACATATGTCATCACAATGCTCCCTGCCACCTGTCTTCACAGTAATGCATGACCTGGTCATCACAATGCTCCATGCCCTTGTCATCACAATTCGCCATTCCAACTGTCATCGCAATAATCCATGAAACTTATTAGACCAATGCTCCATGCCCTTGTCATCACAATGCTCCTTGCCCTTGTTATCACAATGCTCCATGACCCCTGTCATCACAATGCTCCGTGAATCCAGTCATCACAATGATTCATGACCTTTGTCATCACAGTGGTCCATGCCCTGGTCATCAACAGTCTCTGTGACCTTTTTAACCACAGTGCTCCATGAAGTTTTCATCACAATGCTCTTTGACCCTTGTCATCACAATGCTCTATGCATTTCTCAGCACAATGCTCCATGACCCTTGTCATCACAGTGCTCCATGCGCTTGTCAGCACAATGCTCCATGACCCATGTCATCACAATGCGCCATGCACTTTTCATCACAGTGCTCCACAATCTTGTCATCACAATGCTCCATAAACCTTGTCATCACAATGCTCCATGCACATCTCATCTAACTGCTCTCTCACCAATGATATCACAATGTTACATCAATATTCTTCACAGTACTCCCTCACCCCTCTCATCACAATATTCCATGACTCCTGTCATCACAATGCTACATGCACTTATCATCACAATGTTCGATGACACCGACATCACAATGTTCCATAACCCCTGTCATCAAAATGTTCAATGACCCTTTTCATCAAATTGCTCCATGACGCTGTCATCACAATGCTCCCGGCCCTTCTCATCACAATGCACCACGCCCTTGTCATTAAAATGCTCCATGACATTTGTCATCACAAAGCTCCATGACCCTTGGCATCACAGTGCTGCATTCCATTGTCATCACAATGCTCCATGAACACTCTAATAACATTGTTCCATGCAATTGTCATCCAAAAGCTCCATGACGCTTGTCATCACACTGCTCGATGCCCTTCTCATCACAATGCTCCATGCCCTTGTCATTACAAGCCTCCATGACCCATGTATCACTGTGTTCTGTGACCTTGTCTTCACAATGCTCCTTGCACCCTCTCATCACAATAATCCATGAAAATTTTCAGACCAATGCTCCATGCCCTTGTCATCACAATGCTCCATTACCCCTGTCATAACAATGCTCCATGACCCCTGCCATCACAACGATCCACGGCCTTGTCATCACAAGTCTCCATGACACTTGTCATCACAATGCCCCAAGACCCCTGCAATCACAATGCTCCATGCCCTTGTCATCACAAAGCTCCATGACGCATGTCATCAGAATGCTCCATGGATTTCTCATCACAATGCTCCATGACCTTGCCAACACAATGCTCCATTACCCCTGTCATAACAATGCTCCATGACCCCTGCCATCACGATGTTCCATGGCCTTGTGATCACAAGGCTCCATGACCCTTTTCATCACAATGCTCCAAGACCCCTGTAATCACAATGCTCCATGCCCCTTTTCATCTCAATGATCCATTAACCTTGGCATCACAATGCACCTTGCCCATCATCATAATGCTTCATGCTATTGTCATCACAATGAAATCAAAATGCTCCATGACCTTTGTCATCACAATGCTCAATACACTTGTCATCAAAATGCTCCCTGACAGTTCTTGTCTGTATGCTCTTTGAACCCTGTCATGACAAGGCTCCATGCCTTTTTCTTCACAATGATCCATGCCCTTTTCATCACAATGCTCCATGCCATTGTCATCACAATACTCCACAAGCTTGTCATCAGAATGCTCCATGACCCTTGTCATTACAGTGCTCCATGACGCTTGTCATCACAATTATCCATTGTCTTCTCATCACAAAGCTCCACGCCCTTGTCATCCAAATGCTCCATGACCCTTGTCGTCACAGTGCTCCATGACCAGGGTCATCACAATGCTCCATGACCCCTGTCATCACAAAGCTCCATAACCCTTGTCATTACAGTGCTCCATGACGCTCGTCATCACAATTATCCATGGTCTTCTCATCACAGTGTTCCACGGTCTTGCCATCACTGTGCTCCATGCCCTGGGCATCACAATGCTCTATGTCCCCAGTCATCACAATGCTCCATGACCCATGTCATCACAATGCTCCATACTCCTTGTCATTACAGTGCTCCATGACGCTCGTCTTCACAATTATCCATGGTCTTCTCATCACAATGCTCCACGCCCTTGTCATCAAAATGCTCCATGACCATTGTCATCTCAATGCTCCATGACCACTGTCATCACAATGCTCCATGACCCCTGTCATCACAATGCTCCGTGACTCCAGTCATCACAATGCTTCATGACCTTTGTCATCACAGTGCTCAGTACACTTGTCATCAAAATGCTCCCTGACAGTTGTTGTCTGTATGCTCCTTGAACCCTGTCATGACAAGCCTCCATGCCTTTTTGTTCACAATGATCCATGCCCTTTTCATCACAATGCTCCATGCCATTGTCATCAAAATACTCCACAAGCTTGTCATCAGAATGCTCCATGACCCTTGACATTACAGTGCTCCATGATGCTCGTCATCACAATTATCCATTGTCTTCTCATCACAAAGCTCCACGCCCTTGTCATCAAAATGCTCCATGACCCTTGTCATCACAGTGCTCCATGACCACTGTCATCACAATGCTCCATGACCCCTGTCATCACAAAGCTCCATACCCCTTGTCATTACAGTGCTCCATGACGCTCGTCATCACAATTATCCATGGTCTTCTTATCACAATGCTCCACGGTCTTGCCATCACTGTGCTCCATGCCCTGGGCATCACAATGCTCCATGTCCCCAGTCATCACAATGCTCCATGACCCCTGTCATCATAAGGCTCCATACTCCTTGTCATTACAGTGCTCCATGACGCTCGTCCTCTCAATTATCCATGGTCTTCTCATCACAATGCTCCACGGTGATGCCATCACAATGCTCCATGCCCTGGTCATCACAATGCTCCATGTGGCTGTCATCACAATTCTCCACTTTCCTGGCATCACTATGCTCCATGACACTTCTCATCACAGTGTTACATGCTTTGTCATCACAATTCTCCATGCACTTGTCATTGCAATGCTCCATGACCCCTGTCATAGCAAGCTCCATGTGCTTGTCATCACAATACTCCATGTCCTTGTTGTCACAATGCTCCATGAACTTTGTCATCACAATGCTCCCGGACACTTGTTGTCAGAATGCTCCTTGAACCCTGTCATGAAAAGTCGCCATGCCTTTTTCATCACAATTTCCCATGCCGTTTTCATCACAATGCTCCATGCCATTGTCATCAAAATACTCCACAAGCTTGTCATCAGAATGCTCCATGACACTTGTCATGACAATGCTCCATGACCCCTGTTACCACAATGCTCCATACCCCTTGTCATTACAGTGCTGCATGACGCTCGTCATCACAATTATCCATGGTCTTCTCATCACAATGCTCCACGGTCTTGCCATCACAATGCTGCATGCCCTGGTCATCACAATGATCCATGTCCCCTGTCATCACAATTCTCCACGTTCTTGGCATCACTATGCTCCATGACACTTCTCATCACAGTGTTACATGCTTTGTCATCACAATTCTCTATGCACTTGTCATTGCAATGCTACATGACCCCTGTCATAGCAAGCTCCATGTGCTTGTCATCACAATGCTTCATGAACTTGTCATCAAAATTCTCAATGGCCCTTGTCATCACAATGCTCCATGCCTTTGTCATCACAATGCTCCATGGCCCTTGTCATCACAATGCTCCAAGCCCTTGTTATCAAAATGCTCCATTACCTTTGTCATCACAATCCTCCATGACACTTGGCATCACAAAGCTCCATTCCATTGTCATCGCAATGGACCATGACATATGTCATCACAATGCTCCCTGACACCTGTCTTCACAATACTCCATGACATTCTCATCACAATGCTCCTTTCCCTTGTCATCACAATGCGCCATGCCCACTGTCATCACAATAATCCATGAAAATTGTCAGACGAATGCAACATGCCCCTGTCACCACAATGCTCCATGCCCTTTCATCACAATGCTCTATGACCCCTGTCATCACAATGCTCCGTGACTCCAGTCATCACAATGCTTCATGACCTTTGTCATCACAATGGTCCATGCCCTCGTCACACAAGGCTCTGTGACCATTGTCACCACAATTCTTCATGAACATTTCATCACAATGCTCAGTGACTCTTGTCATCACAATGCTCCATGCCTTTGTCAGCACAATACTCCATGACCCATGGAATCACAATGTTCCATGCACTTTTCATCACAATGCTCCACATCGTTGTCATCACAATGCTTCATAAACCTTGTCATCACAATGCTCCATGCGTTTGTCAGCACAATGCTCCATTACCCATATCATCACAATGTGCCCTCCGTTTGTCATGACAATGCTCCACAACCTTCTTATCACAATGCTCCATGCACTTCTCATCAAAATGCTCTCTCACCACTGATATCACAATGTTCCATCACTAATCATCACAATACTCCTTCACCCTTGTCATCACAATGTTCAATGACCCTTGTCACAACAATGGTACATGCCCTTATCATCACAATGCTCCATGCTCCTGACATCACAATGTTCCATAACCCCTGTCATCACAGTGCTCCATGACCCTTTTCATCACAATGCTACATGACCCCTGATATCACAATGTTCCATAAACTCTGTCATCAAAATTTTCCATGACCCTTTTCGTCCAATTGATCCATGACCCTGTCATCACAATGCTCCCTGCTCTTCTCATCACAATGCACCACACCCTTGTCATCAAAATGCTCCATGTCCTATGTCATCACAAAGCTCCATGACCCTTGACATCACAATGCTCCATGCCATTGTCATCACAAAGCTCCATGAAACCTCACATCACTTTGTTCCATGACGTTGTCATCACAAAGCTCCAAGTCGCTTGTCTTCACAATGCTCGATGCCCTTCTCATCACAATGCTCCATGCCCTTGTCATTGCAATCCTCCATGACACATGTATCACTGTGTTCTGTGCCCTTGTCATCACAATGCCTCATGCCCACTCTCATCACAATAATCCATGAAACTTTTCAGACCAATGCTCCATGCCCTTGTCATCACAATGCCCCCTTACCCCTGTCATAACAATGCTCCATGACCCCTGCCTTCACAATGTTCGACGGCCTTGTCATCACAAGGCTCCATGACCCTTGTCATCACAATGTTCCAAGACCCCTGTAATCACAATGCTCCATGCCCCTTTTCATCTCAATGCTCCATGAACCCTGTCATCACAATGCACCATGCCCATCATCATAATGCTTCATGCTATTGTCATCAAAATGAAATCAAAATTCTCCATGACCTCTGTCATCACAATGTTCCAAACCCTTGTGATCACAATCTTCCATAACACTTGTCATCACAACGCCTCATGACGCTGGTCATCACAATTATCCATGGACTTCTCATCCCAATGCTCCATGACCTTTGTCATCACAATTCTCAATACACTTGTCATTACAATTTTCCCAGACACTTATCGTCAGTATGCTCTTTGAACCCTGTCTTGACAAGTCTCCATGCCTTTTTCATCACAATAATCCATGCCCTGTTCATCACAATGCTCCATGCCATTGTCATCACAACACTCCACATGCTTGTCATCAGAATGCTCCGTGACCCTTGTCATCACAATGATCCATGACCCCTGTCATCACAATGCTCCATGACACCTGTCATCACATTGCTCCATGCCCCCTGTTATTACAGTGCTCCATGATGCTCGTCATCACAATTATCCATGGTCTTCTCATCACAGTTCTACACGGTATTGCCATCACAGTGCTCCATGCCCTGGTCATCACAATGCTCCATGGCCCTTCTCCTCACAGTTCTCCATGTCCTTGTCATCACAAAGCTCCATGACAGTTCTCATCACAATGTTACATGCTCCTGTCATCACAATTCTCCATGCACTTGTCATCCCAATGCCCCATGAACCCTGTCATAGCAAGCTCCAAGCATTTGTCATCACAATGCTTCACGACCTTTTCATCAAAATTCTCAATGCCCGTTGTCATCACAATGCTACCTGCCCTTGTCATCACAATGTTCCATTACCTTTGTCATCACAATCCTCCATAACACTTGACATCACAATGGTCCATTACAATGTCATCGCAATGGACCATGAAATATGTCATCACAATGCTCCCTGACACCTGTCTTCACAATATACCATGACCTTGCCTTCACAATGCTCCATGCCCTTGTCATCACAATGTGCCATGCCCACTGTCAACACAATTATCCATGAAATTTGTCAGACCAGTTCTCCATGACCCTGTCATCAAAAAGCTCCATGCCCATGTCATCACAATGCTCAATGACTCCAGTCATCACAATGCTCCATGACTCCAGTCATCACAAGGATTCATGACTTGTGTCATCACAATGGTCCATGCCCTCATCATCACAAGGCTCTGTGAACTTTGTCACCACAATGCTCCATGAACTTTTCATCACAATGCTCTGTGACACTTGTCATCACAATCCTCCGTGCCTATGTCAACTCAATGCTCCATGATCCTTGTCATCACAATGCTCCATGCGCTTGTCAGCACAGTGCTCCATAACCCATGTCATCAAAATGCGCCATGCGCTTGTCATCACAATGCTCCACAACTTTGTCATCACAATGCTCCATAAACCTTGTCATCACAATGGTCCATGCACTTCTTATCAAAATGCTCTCTCACCACTGATATCAGGATGTTCCCTCACGAGTCATCACAATACACCCACTCCCCTGTCATCACAATGTTCCATAACCCATGTCATGAAAATGTTCCATGACCCTGACATCTCTATGTTCCATAACCCCGTCATCAAAATGTTCCATGACACTTTTCATCAAATTGCTCCATGACCCTGTCTTCACAATGCTCCCTGCCCTTCACAACAGAATGCACAACACCCTTGTCATCGAAATGCTCCATGACCTTTGTCATCACAAAGCACCATCACCCTTGGCAGCACAATGCTGCATGCCATTGTCATCACAATGCTCCATGAACCCGCTCATCACATTGTTCCATGCCCTTGTCATCACAGGCTCCATGATGCTTTTCATCACAATGCTCGATGCCATTCTTATCACAATGCTCCGTGCGCTTGTCATTACAATCCTCCATGACCCATGTATCACAGTGTTCCATGCCCTTGTCATCACAATGCTCCTTGCCCCCTCTCATCACAATAATCCATGAAACTTTTCAGACCAATGCTCCATGCCCTTGTCATCACAATGCTCCATTACCCCTGTCATAACAATGCTCCATGACCCCTGCCATCACAATGATCCACAGGCTTGTCATCACAAGGCTCCATGACCCTTTTCATCTCTATGCCCCAAGACCCCTGTAATCACAATGGTCCATGCCCTTGTCATCACAAAGCTCCATGACGCATGTCATCAGAATGCTCCATGGCCTTCTCATTCATGATGATCCATGCCCTTGTCATCACAATGCTCGAAGACCCCTGTAATCACAATGCTCCATGCCCCTTTTCATCTCAATGCTCCATGAAACCTGTCATCACAGTGCACCATGCCCATCATCATAATGCTTCTGGCTATTGTCATCACAATAAAATCAAAATGCTCCATGACCACTGTCATCACAATGCTCCAAATCATTGTGATCGAAATGTTCTAAAACACTTATCATCACAATGCCCCATGACGCTCCTCATCACAATTATCCATGGTCTTCTCATCACAATGCTCCATGACCTTTGTCATCACAAAGCTCCATTATGCTTGTCAGCAGAATGCTCCATGGCCTTCTTATCCCAATTCTCCATGCCCTTGTCATCACAATGCTCCAAGACCCCTGTAATCACAATGCTCTATTCCCCTTTTAATCAGAATGCTCCATGAGAATGGTCATCACAAGGCTTCCTGGTCTTCTCATCACAATGCTTCAGTACCTTGTCATCACAATGCTCCATGACCCCTGTCATCACAATGCTCCATGACCACATTCATCACAACGCTCCATGAACCCTGACAACACAATGATCCGGGATTCTTGTCATCAAAATGTTCCATGACCCTTGTCATCACAATGATACATGCCCTTGTCATCCCAATGCTCCATGACCCCTGTATTCACAATGCTCCGTGACGCTTGTCATCACAGTGCTCCATGAACCTTGTGATCACAATGCTCCTTGCCTTTGTCAGCAAAATGCTACATAGTCTTTTCATCACAATGCTCCATGCGCTTGTCATCACAATCCTCCATGACCTGTGGGATCACATTGCTTCATGCCCTTGTCATTTCTCTCTTGCCCTTCTGGTTTTTACAGATATTCGGATACCCCTTTTGACAGGTGGGAAGTGACAATTCTTTGTAGTGTGGATTTGCATTGCGTGCTTGCTTGATTGTCCAAAAAGGGCATATGCCTTTTCTCCTGAATATATTCAGGAGAAAAGGCATATGCCCTTTTTGGCCAAGTGCATCACTGTCCAAGTTGTGATGCTTTTCCTGTGCTGTAGAGGTGATTCCAATGTACTTCTTGAAATATGTTGTGGTCAATTCTGCCTCATTTTCAAGTCCCCTTCATTGCCTTCCCTCAACAGAATTTTGGAAGAGAGTAGTCCTTTATAACTCTGCAGGTTTGTGAATTGCTGTGCCCCTGAGCTCCAATTTTCAAATCCCATTTTTGTGAGCTGGCCGCAAATCCACAATTTTGCTTCAGGACCTATACTGGTTCCAGGGGTGGCTATATTGGTTCCCTGCAGGTGGCTGAGGCTTTGGTTAATTCTTCTTCTTGACGGGAATTTAGAATGACATGTGCCCGTCCAAATGCCTACATCTACTCTCTGATTGGTTCTCCCTCTTCCCTTTAATCCTCTGCACAATTAGCAAACTGTGGAAACCAGGAGGTTATAGGGGCTGACGCTCCTAAGTTGGGAGATTGATAGTAAAGCAGTTGGAATGCCAAACTGGAGCACAGGGAGAGGAAAAATTAGGAGAGTTTTAGAAACCTTTCGCCATCACAGGGTGTCCATTCTCTAGGTTTCCCATACATGTTATAACTGTAGTGATATTCCCTTCTACCTGGAGATTTGGGACCCATGGAATGGTGGCATACATTACTACTTTAAAGGGTCTGCATTTTCTCTCCCAATCTCACCAGTCCTGTCAGTCTCAAGTGTCCAGCCTTATGTCTCATCTAGCTGTCTTTGCAGATAGGGTCATTCCATGTTTCATCAGAACAGCTGAAGGAATTGTGTAAGAATTTCGCTGTTTTTTGGTTTTGTTTTTGAAATTCATTTTTATAATGGGGTTGAGCTGATTTTCACTGACGTGTTTATGCCGGTCTAGACACAATTGATTCCCTTACGGAGACATATCAATACATATGTTTTAAGATTCTTACTAGTCAGATATATTCCTCTGCGGGGAATAGGGGTGTTGAGTCCCGTTCACTGAGGAAGGTGTAGGTCTTGTCTATTCTGTATTTGGTTTATGGAATGGTACCTGTGCTAATATCAAACTCTGGTTTTATGCATCACCCCACCTCTCCTTTCCCCTGAAGCAGGCATAAGAGTGTTTTCTAAATGTGAGACTCTGTTCTCTTTCCTAATTCAGTTCATGTGTTTTGATATTGACATTCCCTCTATCAGTGATATCTTATGATAAGATTCTTTTTCTGTGTGACTAATTTCCCTTAGAATCATCATACCGAAATCCGCTCATTATGCTGCTACTGGCCTTATATACATTGATTTCCCGTCTGAGTGATATTCCGTTGTTCAAAATTACCACAAGTTCTTTATGCATTTCTCTTTTTCCTGGGATATTTTAGGTGTACCAAAGTTGAGGTTCTTGTATGCAGAGCAGCCCTAACCTTTGGGGTGCCTGTGTCTTATTGATATTTAGTCTTCCCAAGTTATATGCCCATGAGTTGAAGTCCCCTTTGCTCGGGGGCTTTGTATTTTAGATGTTTTAGGAAACAGCATACACTTCTTCAGAGTGGCTCTTGGATATTTATACCCCACCCATCAGCGTGACTAGGCTCCCTGTTTTCCATGGCCTCTTCTGCATTTCTGGTTTGTACACATTTTTTGGATGGCCTTTCTGAGCAGTGGAAATTGAGACTTCTTTGTTGTGCGGATTTGCATTTCCCTCTTGCTTGGTTGGCCAAAAACTCTGTATGTGTTTTTTTCCTGAAGATATTCACGAAAAAAACGCATACACCCTTTTGCCCAACTGCATCATTTTAGAAATTCTGCTGCTTTTCATATGCTTTAAATGTGAGTACAATCTACCTTTTGAAATCTGTTTCCTGCAATTCTGCCTCTCATTCAGATCCTCTTCGTTGCCTTACCTGAATATATTTTTGCACGTTGGTTATCATTTATATCTTTGCAGGTCTTTGAATTGTCTGCTCCTGAGCTCCATTTTACAACTCGCTTTTTTTGTGAGCTGGCCGCCAAACCATTGGATTGCTTCCGGCCCTATTCTGGTTCTGGGCAGGCAGGCTGAGCCTTTGGTTAATTCTTCTTCCTAATGGGAAATTAGAGTGGCATGTGCCTGTGAAAACACCTATAGCTAATCTCTCATTGGTTCCCCCTCTTCCCATTTATCCTCTGCACAAATTGCAAACTGTGTGAAACAGGAGATTAAAGGTGCTGATTCTCCAAGTGGGGAGCTTGTTAGTAATGCGTCTGGAATGGCGAACCCCAGCACCAGGAGATCAAAAATGAGGTGCATTTTAGACACCTTTCCTGAGCACATGGTGTACGTTCATCTCGGTTTCCCAGGCATGTTTTCACTGTCAGAAGATTCCCTTGAACCTGCAGATTTGGGACCTTTGGAATGGGTACCAGGCAGTATTACTTTAACAGGTCTGCATTTTCTCACCCAGCCTCTCTAACATCCCTTAGCATGCATAGCTTCCAGCCTTATATATCATCCTGCTGCGGGTCTACATGTGTTCAATCCATGTTACATCGTAACCCTTCAACAAAAGTTGTAAAAATTTTTGTCTGTCTCACTGTTTTTATAAATATTTTAAAATTTATTTTTATATTGGTTACAGGTGATTTTCAAAGCTCTGTTTTTTGCTGCTGTACATCCACTTGATTCATGTACTGTGAGACAACAATAAATTCTTGCTCAGATGCTTACCAGTCATATGTATTATTTTCCAGTGACTTGAGTGGGCTGAGTGCAGTTCTTTGAGGTACCGTGTAGGCCTTGTCAGTTATTCAATTTGGTACTTGGAATGGTATCTTTGCTAATTTCAACCTCCTGGATAATACCTCACCATTCCCCACCTTTCCCATTTAGCAGCCTTATGTCTATTTTCTACATATTTGACTATGTTTCTGTTTTTTAGTTTATTTCATGTGTAGCCATTTTTGATTCCACCTTTAAGTGACATCTTATGATATGTGTCTTTTTCTTTCTGACATATGTCACTTAGAATGATCGTATGTAACTCCTCCAGAGTTGTTACAACTGGCATTATTTCATTGATTTCTGGATGAGTAATATTCCACTCTACATAAGTACCCCATCTCTTTTATCCATTTTATCCTTCCAGGGACATTTAGGTTATATCCAAGTCGAGGCCCTTTTTAACAGAGAGGTGGTAAACGTTGGGGTGCCTGTTTTCTGTTGATTTTTGTTTTTCCCAAGGTATACGCCCATGAGTGCAAGTGCCCTATGCTCTGTAGCTCATTTTTTAGATGTTTTAGCAAACACAATACACTTCTCCAGAGTGGCCGTTGGCAAATTACATTTCCTCTATCAGCCTCACAGGGCTCCCTTTTCTCCTCGCCCTGTCCTGCATTTCTGGTGTTTACACTTTATGTGGATGGTCATTCTGACTGATGTGAAGTGATACATTTTGTAGTATTGATTTCCAGTGTCCACCTGTTTGGTTGGATAAAAAGTGTGTATGGCCTTTACTTGAATATATTCAGAAAAAATGCATACACCCTTTTTGGCCAACTGCATCATTGGCGATGTTCAGCCCCTTTTCTTGTGCTTTAATGGGGAGTCCTTTCTACCTCTTCAAATCTGTTTCCTGCCACTCTCCCTTGCTAACAAGTCCTTTTCTGTGACTTACCTCAAGACATTTTCCGATGATAGATATTTTCAACTCTGCAGTTTCATGAGTTTTAGTGCCCCTGAGTTCCATTTTTCAACTTGTGTTTTTGGAAACTGGACACAAAACAGCGGGATTTCCTCTAGCCCTATTCTGTTTCCGTGGGCAATTCTAGCCTTTGATGAATTTGTGTTCCGGATTGGAAATTAGAGTGGCATGTGCCTGTCCGAACACCTAAGACTTGTCTCTAAGTTTTTCTCATCCTTCTGCTTCATCCTCTGGACAAATTCCAAACTGTGTGCAACAGGATGTTGACGGTGCTGATATCCTCAAGTGAGGAGATTGTTAGGAAAGATGCTGGGGGGGGGGGTGAACCTGAGCACCAGGCGATGAGGAGATGAGGTGCCTTTTCCAAACTCTTTCCGATCAAACGGTGTACCATCCTCTAGGTGTGACAGGCATGTTTTAGCTGTAGGAAGGGTCCCGTGCATGTAAGGAGAACACCAGGGATTTTTCCAAATCAGTGCCTCCCCGGACCCCAAACTGGGGAATTTTTAAGCTACGGCTACACGTATGTCCATTAAGGGCCTTGGGAAATAGGCAGAGCCCAAACTTTAGATGATTGAAATCTTCAGGGTCAGAAGCGCTCACCATCGGCCTTGCTTAGGTTACATTTTATCTGTCATTGATAGATGATGTCAATAAAAATATCTATTCTTTTTCAGATTATTTCCCCTTATAGGTTATTGCAAAATATTCAGTGTAGTTCCCTGTGCTATACAGTAGTTCCTTGTTGATGATCTATTTTATACATAGCAGTGTGTGTGTGTTAATCCCAAACTGTTAATTTATCCCTTCTCCTACCTTTCCCCTTTGGTAATAATAAATTATAAGATTTTATACTTCTCAGAAATGGGGGAGCTGAAAGAGAGGTACCATTTTCAATGGAAAAGCATTCAAAACAAGATTGAAGCTTCAGCCAAGAGTATTCGATGTACATCCATGGAAATAAATCACTTCATTTCTCTAATGTTGACCTGACAAATAAGACAGACGTCTTCACTGAACTTGCTTATAGGAAAGTGATGGAAATATCAAATGTAAGTCTTAGAAACATCTTCTTTTACCCGAGCATTATACACTGCTCTATGTTAACTACAGTTTGGCTCACACATCTGTTCATTGAAGTTACAATGTTCTCAATTTCTGTTACTGATCCTCCAGAGTGGACCCCAACAGGAGTCCCCGTGCCCAGTGTCATTGGAGCAAACAGATCAAGACTGAGTTTGGTTCAGAAGCAAAGGAAACATTATTTTGAAAACAGAATGGAGAGCTGAGAGCGTGCACTCCCCCACGGGCTGTGGGCTGGGCTGCTGTGTAGGGATCCCGGCAGCGTCAGTGGGAGGGAGGGGATGGAGCTCTCGAGGGCTGGGTTGGCTGCAGCTCAGGCTCTATGCCGCGGAGTCTGCATGGGACCCCGCTAGCTGAGGTGTCGACCCAGCCATTCTGCACTAGGAAATCGGGTCTGAAGTGCCGGGTGTGGGACCTCTGCATGTGGAACCCTAGGAGCACGTGAAATTAGACAAAGCACAAAGGAAAAACAGGTTAAACTTTATTTTATTGCCCAGATTCTCTTTTTATCTCCCAGGAATTTTTAATGAACGTTGCGGGAGACGAACACCTCCTCTGCTTTTTGTTCCGTTCCTCATTCTTGGGGTGCTGAGGGTGCAGACCCCTCTTTTGTAACTGCTTCATGCTGTGGTGGGAGCCCTGATACATGGGGGGAGGGGCAAAACATCTCCCCACCAGCCTTCAGGTGAGGTTGATTGTCCCAAGGCCTCCTGCCTCACTTCTCGTCTGCCTGAGCACCAGCATTGGAAGTGTTATAGATTCTAATGACCTTTCAGGGTCCAGGAAAGAGATGCACAGAGATGCTGCGGTGGCAGGTTTCATCCCACCCCACATTTGTTTGGCGACCTTAGGCTGACGGTTTTTGCCAGCCTAGATGCTCTGACCAGTAGTCTGTGCTTTCTTTAATTAGGTCCCTGAATTAATGTACAAACAGCACCATGTGTCAGAGCCCTGCCCGCTCAACTCCCAGACAGTCCAGGGTCAGTGGTGATCCAGGACCATGACGTCCACTGAGTCAACGGCCTTTAGAAGTAGCCAGCAGTCCAGCCGGTCATATTGGCCACCATCACCGCGGTGTCTGTAGGGTTTTCTATGGTGAAAGCGTGATATACATTTCCCCCGCCAAGCTTATTAGCTCCCCTCTGGGTGCAGTAAGTCCTGCAAGCAGTAGTCTGCTCTTTCGGGTCACAGTCTTGTTGTTTTCTGAGAGAAACTCCAGGTCAAGTGATGGTCACACGAGTCATCTTGCGGGCCCGTTGACCCCGTTTGTCTCTCTGGAGGTTGGAGTTGGAGGGCCTCCTCACTCGAGGTCAGTGTGTCCACAGAGCGACCCCTGCAACTTCACGGCATGATGGGTGGTTAGGATCACCACGTGGGGTCCTTTTCCCTTAGGAGGGAGCTGGCCTTGCGGGCTGCTGATTTCCAGCTTATTAGATACCCCAGTATCCTGGCCTGAGGAGTCGGTGGGCAAAGCCCTTGGTGACCATAGTTTATCATACCTGAAGGGCATTCTTGTGTTGCTCCATTTCAAGTGGTCCCAGTTTTTGCACTAAGGCTCCAAGGGCGATTAACCTTTGACCGGGTATGTAAAGGTCAAAAGGTTTAGCTAAATTAGGGAGTTCCTGGGCAAGGGTCTGAATTGACTGCTCTTTCCATTCTTGAAAGACTGCTTCTGGATTCTATTCAAAAGGATCATCATCTTTTTGTGTCAGTGTTTCATGTAGAGGCCCAGCTATTAGACTGTAGATAGGGATCCAGATACAGAAAACCTTGGCCTCCCCAGGAACCCGTAAGCTGTCTTCTAGTTTTAGAAGAGGTAAGGCTGCAAATGGCTTCTTCCCTATCCTGGGATGCGTTTCTCCAAATATCTGTGAGAATGAAGCCCAGGCTTGTCACCTTAGCCTGGGATATTTGAGCCTTTTTCTTGGACACCTTCTATCCTTTCTTGGCTAGGTAGTTCAGAGGCGTCTTTAGTAGGCCTGGCGATCAGAATGTCATCTGCATATTGAAGGAGGGTTCCCTTTTACAGAGGTAGAACTTTTAGGTCTTTAGAGGACATTTCCCCAATGATGGTGTAGGGATTTTTGAACCATTGGGGCAGGACGGCCCAGCATTATTGCTTTTGTGCATGTTGTGTCCTGCCACTCACAAGCCAAAAATTCTTGTGACTCTGAGATGAATGGAATACAGAAGAAGGCATCATTGACATCTAATACAGAATGCCATGGCCTGGTGGATGGTAGAATGACCAGCAGGGTGTAAGAAATAGGAGCTACTGGATGTATATCCTCGGTGGCTTCACTGACTGTCCTGATATCCTTTACCAGGTCTCCAGCAGCCCATGGGGCTCTCGTGGCCAGGCCAATCCCAGGATATGGAGCTCACCTGGGCTGCACCCCCCACCACACAGCCCACGAGGCTCTCGTGGTCAGGTCCCTTCCAGGCTATGGAGCTCACATGTGCAGCTACCCAGCAGCCTATGGGGCTCTCATAGTCAGGCCCTTCCCAGGATACGGAGCTCCCCTGGGCAGGTACCCCAGCAGGGCTGGATACACAGGAACTGTGCACATAGCCCACCTTGCAGAGAACCCCCAGCTCACCTGTTGCTCACAGCTGACAGAGAACACCTCAGAGCAGGACTTGAACTAAGAAACAGCAGCTCTGACAGGTCTGTGACACTGGCTGTCACTCTGTGCAGCCTCTCCCTGCCTGGTCTTCCAGACACTTCCACTGCAGCCAGGGCATCAGGCCTCTGTCTCCAACCACCATCACTCCTCTCCCTGACTCCTGGGTTCCTCTCATTAGGATAGGGTCTTCTTGAATTTGTTTTCCACTCATGGACCAGATAAAATGATAAGAAAACAAGCCGCAGCTGCAGCCCCTTGTCTAGCCTGACACTCAAGAGCCCACACCTGTTCCTTGGGCCTGGCCCGATTAGCAAGGTTCATTTTCTGCAACTGTGAGCCCCTGAGGAGTGAGGATTGGCTGATTTGGGCAGCCTGACACTGCCTGCCAGCCCTCCACAGGTGTGCCTGGTTTGAGGTCAATATAAATACCTCTCCAGTCAGCAAGAGCCCCTGTAGCTGTGCCTGACGCCATATTCTCTGCCCCATCAACAGTGTCGGGGCTGGGGTGGTGGGAGGGAGTGAGGGGCCGTGGCTTTGTGGGTGGCCCAGTGTGAGTGGGGCTCTGCTGGACTTTCTGCAGGAGTTGCCAGGCTGCCACCTGCTAAAGAAGAGGATGTGTCACCCATACCTGCTGCTGGAATTTCTCCCCAGGCAGAGGTGAGGAAATAAAAATGCAGTGGGGGCCATGGCAAGAGGGGTATCTCAGGCAGGGAAATGGAAAGCTTCCAGAAGAGCATCTGGGGCCAGGACCATCCTGGCTGGCCTGCAGGCACCAAGTCGGCCTGCGTGCTGTCACTGGTGTGGCTCCACAGCCCTTCCTCTAGGCTTGCAAGTTCTTGTACATATTCAGGTGTTTTACCTGGAAAGGGTGGGCAGAGTTCAGCTGCAGCAGGACTGGGGCTCAGCTCACATTTACTCACAGACGCCTCGACACAGTCCCACAGCTTTGCAATGAGGATGCTCCTTGTGTGGAGGAGCGCTGCTGACTGCATGGGAGACGATTTCCCACCTCTGACCAACTTAAGAAATTTTTACCACTGGAGAAAGTGCCCTGATACGATTTTCCTCTGTATAACTGGTGGGTTCTGTTTTTTTTTTTTTTTCTTTTTTTTTCTTTTGGGTTGAAGGTAGATTTTATTTATTCCTTTTTTTTAATTTGGAGATATAAACATGGAAATAGTGCATTAATATAAAGATGTCTATGTGAAGGGAAAAACTTTTTTTCTGTTTTATTTTATTAAATGTTATTTATTTATTTTTAATTTTTTAAAATTTATTTATTTCTTTTATACAGCAGGTTCTTATTGGATATCTATTTTATACATATAAGTGTGCACATGTGAATCCCAGTCTCCCAATTCATCCCACCACCACCCTCACATGGCGTTCCCGCCTTGGTGTCCATATGTTTGTTCTCTACATCTGTGTCTCTATCTCTGCCCTGCAAACCGGTTCATCTGTACCATTTTTCTAGGTTCCACATATATGCATTAATATACAATATTTGTTTTTCTCTTTCTGACTTATTTCACTCTGTATGACAGTCTCTAGACCCATCAAGGTCTCTACAAATGACCCAATTTCATTCCTATGTATGGCTGAGTAATATTCCATTGTATATATGTACCACATCTTTATCCATTCGTCTGTCTGTGGGCACTTAGGTTGCTTTCATTACCTGGCTATTGTAAATAGTGCTGCAATGAACATTGTGGTGAATGGGTCTTTTTGATTTATGGTTTTCTCTGGGTATATGCCCAGTAGTGGGATTGCTGGATCATATGGTAATTCTATTTTTAGTTTTTTAAGGAACCTCCATACTGTTCTCCATAGAGACTGTATGGATTTACATTCCCAACAATAGTGGAAGAAGGTTCCTTTTCTCCACAGCCTCTCCAGCATTTGTTGTTTGTAGATTTTCTGATGATGCCCATTCTAACAGGTGTGACGTGATACCTCATTGTAGTTTCGATTTCCATTTCTCTAATTATTAGTGATTCTGAGCAGATTTTCATGTGCGTACTGGCCATCTCTATGTCTTCTTGGAAGAAATGTCTATTTAGATCTTCTTCCATTTTTGTATTGGGTTGTTTGTTTTATTAATATTGAGCTGCATGAGCTGTTTATATATATTGGAGATTCATCATTTGTCCATTGATTCGTTTGCAAATATTTTCTGCCATTCTGAGGGTTGTCTTTTCGTCTTGTTTGTAGTTTCCTTTGCTTGGCAAAAGCTTTTATGTTTCATTAGGTCCCATCTGTTTAGTTTTCTTTTTTATTTCATTACTATAGGAGGTGGATCAAAAAAGATCTTGCTGTGATTTACGTCAGAGTATCCTCCGTAAGTTTTCCTCTCAGAGTTTTATACTGTCCGGTCTTATATTAAGGTCTCTAATCCATTTTGAATATATTTTTATGTATGGTGTTGGGGAGTGCTCTAATTTCATTCTTTTACATGTAGCTGTCCATATTTCCCAGCACCAATGATTGAAGAGACTGTCTTATCTCCATTGTACAGTCTTGCCTCCTTTGTCATAGTTTAATTGACCATAGGTGTGTAGGTTTATCCCTGGGCTTTTTTTTTTTTCCTTTTACACGTTTATTGGAGTATACTTGTTTTACAATGGAGTGTTAGTTTCTGCTGTATAACAAAGTGAATCAGCTATACATATACAAATATCACCAGATCCCCTCCCTCTTGCATCTCCCTCCCACACTCCATATCCCACCCCTTTATGTGGTCACAAAGCACTGAGCTGATCTCCCTGTTCTATGTGGCTGCTTCCCAGTAGCTATCGGTGTTACATTTGGTAATGTATTTATGTCCATGCCACTCTGTCACTTCGTCCCAGCTTACCCATCCCCCTTCCGGTGTCCTCAAGTTCTTTCTCTACGTCTCTGTCCTTAATCCTGTCCTGCCACTAGGTTCTTCAAAATATTTTTTTTTCTTCATTAGATTCTGTATATCTCTGTTAACATACAGTATTTGTTTTTCCCTTTCTGACTTACTTCACTGTGTAGGACAGATTCTAAGTCCATCCACCTCAGTACAAATAACTCAGTTTTGCTTCTTTTTATGGCTGAGTAATATTCCATTGTATATATGTGCCACATCTTCTTTATCCATTCATCTGTCGATGGACACTTAGGTTGCTTCCATGTCCTGGCTATTGTAAATAGAGCTGCAATGAACATTTTTGTACATAACTCTTTTTGAATTATGGTTTTCGCAAGGCAAATGCCCGGTAGTTGGATTGTTGTGTCATATGGTACTTCTATTGTTAGTTATTTAAAGGAACCTCTGTACTGTTCTCCCTAGGGCCCATATCAATTTACATTCCCACCCACAGTGCAAGTGTGTTCCCTTTTCTCCAATAAAGGCCTCTCCAGCATTCATTGTTTTGTAGATTTTTTTGATGATTGCCACTCTGACTGCTGTGCGGTGATACCTCACGGTAGTTTTGATTTGCATTTCTCTAATGATTAGTGATGTTCAGCATCCTTTCATGTGTTTCTTGGTAATCTGTATATCTTCTTTGGAGAAATGTCTATTTAGGTCTTCTGCCCGTTTTTGGATTGGGTTGTTTGTTTTTGTGATATTGAGCTACATGTGGTGCTTGTAAAGTTTGGAGATTAATCCTTTGTCAATTGCTTCATTTGAAAATATTTTCTCCCATTCTGAGGGTTGTTTTTGCATCTTGTTTATGTTTTCCTGTACTGTGTAAACACTTTTAAGTTTCATTAGGTCCCATTTGTTGTTTTCTGTTTTTATTTCCATTTCTCTCGGAGGTGAGTCAAAAAGGATCTTGCTGTGATTTATGTCATAGAGTGTTCTGCCTATGGTTTCCTCTAAGTGTTTTATAGTGTCTGGTCTTATATTTAGATCTCTAATCAATTTGGAGTTTATTTTTGTGTATGGTGTTATGGAGTGTTCTAATTTCATTCTTTTATGTGTAGGGGTCCAGTTTTCCCAGCACCAATTACTGAAGAGACTGTCTTTTCCCCATTGTATATCCTTAGCTCCTTTGTCATAGATGAGATAGCCATAGGTATGTAGGTTTATCTCTGGGCTTTCTGTGCTGTTCCATTGATCTGTGGTTATGCCAATCTACATACACTTGATTCCATTATGGAGACATATAAATACATAGGTTTCAAGATTATTACCAGTCAGATATATTCCCCTTCAGTGAATAGGGTGTTTTGTGTCCAGTTCATTGAGAAAGGAGTAGGTCTTGTCTATTACATATTTGGTATATGGAATGGTATCTGTGCTAATTTCAAACTCTGCTTTTACACATCACCCCACGTCACATTTCCCCTTAAGGAGGCAGAAGTGTGTTTTCTAAATGTGTAACTCTGTTCTCTTTTGAAATTCAGTTCATGTGTAGCCATGTTTACATTCCCTCTATAAGTGACATATTACAATATGTTTCTTTTTCTTTGTGGCTCATTTCACTTAGCATCATCGTACCTAAAGCCACTCATTATGCTGCTATTGGCCTTGTGACATTGATTTTATGTCTGAGTGACATTCCATTGTACATAAGTACCACAACATCTATATCCATTTTTTCCTTTCCTGGGATATTTAAAGTGTACTGAAGTCAAGGTTCTTGTAAACAGAGCAGCCCTAAACTTTGGGCTGGCTGTGTGTTGTGGATTTTTAGTTTTCCCAAAATACACGCCCATGAGTGGAAGTGTGCTATGCTCTGTAGCTCTGTTTTAGAAAACAACATACAGTTCTCCAGAGAGGCTGTTGGCAATTTACATCCTGTCCATCGGCGTAACCAGGCTCCCTTTTCTCCATGGCCTGTCCTGCATTTGTGGTTTTTACACTATTTGTGGATGGCCCTTTTGACTCGAGGTAAGGGACACTTCTATGTAGTGTGGATTTGCAATGCCTGATGGCTTGCTTGGCCAAAAAGGGCGTATGCATATTTTCCCGAATATATTCAAGAAAATACACATACTCCCTTTTCGGCCAAGGGCAACATTGTTGAAGTTCTGTCGCTTTTCATGTGCTTTAAAGACGACTCCAATGTACCTCTTGAAATCTGTTTCCTTCAATTCTGCCTTGCATTCAAATCCTCTTCACTGCGTTACCTCAATATATTTCTGGATGATAGTTGTCCTTTATAACTCTGCAAGTTTGTGAATTGCTGTGCCTCTGATTTCCATTTTTCAACTTGCCTATTTGTGAGCTGGCTGCAATACCGCAGGATGGCTTTAGGCCCTAGTCTGGTTCCAGGGTTTCAGGCTGAGCCTTTGGTTAATTCTTCTTCCTGATGGGAAACTAGAGTGACATGTGCCCATCCAAACACCTACAGCTAATCTCTCATTTGTTTCCCCTCTTCCTGTTCATCCTCTGCACAATTTGCAAACTGTGCATAACAGGAGGGTAAAGGCGCTGACACTCCAAGTGGGGAGATCTTTAGTAATGCAGATGGAATGGCGAAGCCGAGCACGACAAAAGGAAAAATGATGTACCTTTTAGAAAACTTTCCCAATTACACAGTATACCATCCACTGGGTTTCCCATGCATGTTTAAACTGTAGGAAGATTCCCTTAAACCTGGAGAGTTGGGACCACTAGAATGGGTAGCACACAGTATTGCTCTAAGTGGTGTTCTTTTGCTCACACAACCTCAGCAATCTTGTCAGCCCCAAGTGTCCAGTCTTATGTCTCATCCAGCTGTGGGTGTAAAGGAGGTCAATCCAGGTTGGATCACAGGCCCTGAACGTAAGTTTTAAGACTTTCTCTCTGTTCCGCTGTTTTTGCATTTTGCTTTTGAAATTTATATTTATAAGGGGGTTTAGCTGAATTTCAGTGCTGTGTTCATGCCATTACACACACATATGATTCCTTTATGGAGACATGATAATACATATGTTTTAAAATACTTAGAGTCAGATATATTCCTCTGCAATGAATAGGGGGTGTTGAGTCCAGTTCATTGTACCGGGAGTAGGTGTTGTCTATTACATACTTGGTTTATGTAACAGTATCTGTGCTAATTTAAAACTGTGGTTATATGCATCAACCCAGCTCGCCTTTCCCCTTAAGCAGGCTGAAGATTGTTTTCTAAATGTGTGACTCTGTTGTGTTTGTAATTCAGTTCATGTGTAGCCATGTGTACATTCCCGCTATGAGTGATGTCTTATGATAAGATTCGTTACTCTGTTATCTTTCCAAACTCAGTTCATGTGTAGCCATGTTTACAGGGCCTTCATAAGTGATATCTTATGATAAGTTTCTTTTTCACTGTGACTTATTTCACTTAGAATCATCATACCTGAATCCACTCATTTTGCTGCTACTGGCCTTATGACATTGATTTCATGGCTAAGGGATATTCCATCGTACGAAAGTACCACAATTTCTTGAACCATTTTTGTCTTTCCTGGGATATTTAAGATGTACCCAAGTTGAGGTTCTTGTAAACAGTGCAGCCCTAAATTTTGGCATGGCTGTATCTTATTGATTTTCAGTTTCCCAAAGGTATATTCCCTAGACTGGAAGTGCCCTTGGCTCTGTAGCTCTGTTGTTTATTTGTTTTAGGGAACACAATGTACTCCTCCAGAGAGGCAGTTGGCAATTAACATCCTGCCCATTAGCCTAACAAGGCTCCCTGTTCTCCAGGGCCTGTCGTGCCTTTCTGGTTTTTACATATTTTCTGGTTGTCCCTTTTGACCTGTGGGTAGTGATCATTCTTTGTAGAGCAGATTTGCATTACCCACTTGCTTCCTTGGCCAAAAAGGGCGTATGCATTTTTTCCTGAATATATTCAGGAGAAAACGCATACGCCCTTTTTGGCCAAGTGCATCATTGTTGAAGTAGTGCCCCTCTTCCTGTGCTTTAAAGGTGATTCCAATGTACCTCTTTAAATCTGTTTCTTGCTATTCTGCCTCGCTTTCAAGTCTGCCTCGTTGCTTTCCCTCAACAGATTTTTGGACGATAGTTGTCCTTTATTATTCTGGCAGTTTGGGAATTGCTGTGCCCCTGAGCTCCATTTTTCAACTCGCTTTTTTGTGAGCTGACCGCAAATTCACAATTTTGCTTCAGGATTTATAATCATTCCTGGCAGGCAGGCTGAGACTTTGGTGAATTCTTCTTCCTGACTGGAAATTAGAGTGACATGTGCCTGTCCAAATGTCTAAAAGCTACTATCTCATTGGTTCACCCTCTTCCCATTCATCTTCTGCAAATTTGACAACCTGTGCGAACAGGAGGTTAAAGGGGCCATCTCTCCAAGTTGGGAGATAGTTAGTAAAGCAGTTGGAAAGTCAAACCGGAGCACGAGGAGAGGGAACATTAGGAGAGTATTAGAAACTTTTCGCCATCGCTGTGTGTCCATTCTCTAGGTTTACCATACATGCTATAGCTGTTGTAATATTACCTTCAACATGGAGAGTTGGGACCCATGGAATGGGTGCCATGCATTATTACTTTAAAGGGTCTGCATTTGCTCACCCAATCTCACCAATCCTCTCAGTCCCAAGTGTCCAGCCTTATACCACATCCAGCTGTCATTGTGATAGTGTCATTCCAGGTTTCATTAGAGACCATGAAGGAATTTAAAGAATTTCCCTGATTTTTTATTTTATTTTTAAAATTCCTTTTTATAGTGGGTTTGAGCTGATTCTCACTGACATGTTTATGCCTGTGTAGACACACTTGATTCCCTTATAGAGACATACCAATACATAGGTTTTAAGAATCTTACTAGTAAGTTATATTCCTCTGCGTAGAATATGGGGTGTTGAGTCCCTGTCACTGAGGAAGGTGTTGGTGTTTTCTATTCCGTATTTGGTGTTTGGAACAGTATCTGTACTAATATCAAACTCTGGTTTTATGCATCACCCCACCTCTCCTTCCCCCTTAAGCAGGCATAAGAGTGTTTTCTACATGTGAGACTCTCTTGTCTTTCCTAACTCAGTTGATGTGTAGCCATGTTTACAGAATGTTCATAAGTGTTATCTTATGATAAGTTTCTTTTTCTGTGTGACTTATTTCACTTAGAATCATCTCACCTGAATCCACTCATTTTGTTGCTACTGGCCTTATGACATTGATTTCATGGCTGAGGGATATTCCATCGTACGTAAGTACCACAAGTTCTTGAACCATTTTTGTATTTCTTTGGATATTTAAGGTGTACCCAAGCTGAGGTTCTTGTAAGCAGTGCAGCCCTAAATTTTGGGGTGGCTCGGTCTTACTGATTTTCAGTTTTCCAAAGGTATAGTCCATAGACTGGAAGAGCCCTTGGCTCTGTAGCTCTGTTGTTTACTTGTTTTAGGGAACACAATGCACTCCTCCAGAGAGGCTGTTGGCAATTTACATCCCGCCCATCAGCATAACAAGGCTCCCTGTTCTCCAGGGCCTGTCTTGCCTTTCTTGTTTTGACACATTTTTTGGATGTCCCTTTTGACCGGTGGGTAGTGATACTTCTTTGTAGTGCAGATTTGCATTGCCCACTTGCTTGCTTGGCCATAAAAGGCATATGCATTTTCTACTGAATATATTCAGGAGAAAAGGCATATACCCTTTTTGGCCAAGTGCATCATTGTTGAAGTTGTGTTCCTCTTCCTGTGCTTTAAACGGGATTCCAATGTACCTCTTGAAATCTGCTTCCTGCTATTCTGCCTCACGTTCAAGTCTGCCTCGTTGCCTTCCCTCAACAGATTTTTGGACGGTAGTTGTCCTTTATTAATCTGCCAGTTTGTGAATTGCTGTGCACCTGAGCTCCATTTTTCAACTCGATTTTTGTGAGCTAAACGCAAGTCCAAATTTTTGGTTCAGGACCTATACTGGTTCCCGGTGGGTGGCTGAGACTTTGGTTAATTCTTCTTCCTGCCGGGAAATTAGAGTGACATGTGCCCGTCCAAATGCCTAACAGCTACTCTCTCATTGGTTCTCCCTCTTCCCTTTCATCCTCTGCCGAATTGGCAACGTGTGTGAACCTGGAGGTTAAAGGGGCTGTCTCTCCAAGTTGGGAGATTGATAGTAAAACAGTTGGAAAGCCAAACCGGAGCACCAGGAGAGGGACTATTAGTTGAGTTTTAGAAACCTTTCATATTCGCAGTGTGTCCATTCTCTAGGTTTACCTTACATGTTATAGCTGTAGTAATATTCCATTCAACCTGGAGAGTTGGGACCCATGGAATGGGTGCCATGCATTATTGCTTTAAAGGGTCTGCATTTGCTCACCCAATCTCACCAATCCTCTCAGTCCCAAGTGTCCAGCCTTATGCCACATCCAGCTGTCATTGTAGATAGGCTCATTCCAGTTTTCATCAGAGACCCTGAAGGAAATGAAAAGAATTTCCCTCTTTTTTTGTTTTGTTTTTGAAATTCCATTTTATAGTGGGTTTGACCTGATTCTCGCTGCCATATTTATGCCAGTCTAGACACACTTGATTCCCTTACAGGGACATATCAATGCATAGGTTTTAAGATTCTTACTAGACAGATATATTCCTCTGCAGGAAATATGACTCATTGAGTCCCTTTCACTGAGGAAGGTGTAGGTCTTGTCTATTCCTTCGTTGGTTTTTGGAACGCTACCTGTGCTTATATCAAACTCTGGTTTTATACATCACCCCACCTCTCCTTCCGCCTTAAGCAGGCATAAGAGTGTTTTCTAAATGTGAGACTCTGTTCTCTTTCCTAACTCAGCTCATGTGTAGCCATGTTTACAGAATGTTCATAAGTGATATCTTATGATAAGTTTCTTTTTCTGTGTGACTTATTTCACTTAGAATCATCGTACCTGAATCCACTGATTTTGCTGCTACTGGTCTTATGACATTGATTTCATGGCTGAGTGATATTCCATCGTAAGTAAATACAACCATTTTTTGAAACAATTTTATATTTCCTGTGATATTTAAGGTGTACCCAAGTTGAGGTTCTTGTAAGCAGTGCAGCCCTAAATTTTGGGGTGGCTCTGTCTTATTGATTTTCAGTTTTTCCAAAGTATATTCCCTAGAGTGGAAGTGCCCTTGGCTCTGTAGCTCTGTTGTTTACTTGTTTTAGGGAACACAATGCACTCCTCCAGAGAGGCAGTTGGCAATTTACATCGCACCCATCAGCATAACAAGGCTCCCTGTTCTCCAGGGCCTGTCTTGCCTTTCTGGATTTTACACATTTTGTGGATATCCCTTTTGACCGGTGGGAAGTGATACTTCTTTGTAGTGCAGATTTGCATTGCCCGCTTGCTTGCTTGGCCAAAAAGGGCTTATGCGTTTTCTCCTGAATATATTCAGGAAAAAACGCATACGCCCTTTTTGGCAAAGTGCATCCTTGTTGAAGTTGTGCCCCTCTTCCTGTGCTTTAAAGGTGATTCCAACGTACCTCTTGAAATCTGTTTCCTGCTATTCTGCCTCTCTTTCAAGTCCGCCTCGGTGCCTTCCTTCAACAGATTTTAGGACGATAGTTGTCCTTTATTACTCTGCCAGTTTGTGAATTGCTGGGCCCCTGAGCTCTATTTTACAACACGTTTTTTTTTTTTGTGAGCTGACCGCAAGTCCAAATGTTTGGTTCTGGTCCTCTTCTGTTTCCCGGTGGGTGGCTGAGACTTTGGTAATTCTTCTTCCTGCCAGGAAATTAGAGTGAAATGTGCCCGTCCAAATGCCTAACAGCTACTCTCTCATTGGTTTTCCCTCATTCCTTTCATCCTCTGCCAAATTGGCAACCTGTGAGAACTAGGAAGTTAAAGGGGCTGTCTCTGCAATTGGGGAGATTGATAGTAAAGCAGTTGGAAAGTCAAACCGGAGCACCTGGAGAGGGGCCATTCATTGAGTTTTAGAAACCTTTTGTATTCACAGTGTGTCCATTTTCTAGGTTTCACGTACATGTTACAGCTGTAGTAATATTCCCTTCAACCTGGTGAGTTGTGACCTATGGAATGGGTGCCATGCATTATTGCTTTAAAGGGTCTGCATTTGCACACCCAATCTCACCAATCCTCTCAGTCCCACGTGTCCAGCCTTATGGCTCGTCCATCTGTCATTGAAGATAGGGTCATTCCAGGTTTCATCAGAGACCCTGAAGGAATTGTAAAGAATTTCCCTGTTTTTTTGTTTTGTTTTTGAAATTCTTTTATAGTGGGTTTGAGCTGATTCTCGCTGCCATGTTTATTCCAGTCTAGACACACTTGATTCCCTTAGGGAGACATATCAATATATAAATTTTAAGATTCTTACTAGTCAGATATATTCCTCTGCGGGAAATATGGGGTTTTGAGTCCCTTTCACTGAGGAAGGTATAGGTCTTGTCTATACCATAGTTGGTTTTTGGAACGGTCCCTGTGCTTATATCAAACTCTGGTTTTATGCATCACCCCACCTCTCCATCCCCTTTATGCAGGCATAAGAGTGTTTTCTAAATGTGAGACTCTGTTCTCTTTCCTAACTCAGTTCACGTGTAGCCATGTTTACAGGATCTTCATAAGTGATATCTTATGATAAGTTGCTTTTTCTGTGTGACTTATTTCACTTAGAATCATCGTACCTGAATCCACTCATTTTGCTGCTACTGGCCTTATGACATTGTTTCATGGCTGAGTGATATTCCATCGTAAGTATGTACCACAATTTCTTGAACCATTTTTGTCTTTCCTGGTATACTTATGTTGTACCCAAGTTGAGGTTCTTGTAAGCAGTGCAGCCCTCAATTTTGGGGTGGCTCTGTCTTATTGATTTTCAGTTTTTCCAAAGTATATTCCCTAGAGTGGAAGTGCCCTTGGCTCTGTAGCTCTGTTGTTTACTTGTTTTAGGGAACACAGTGCACTCCTCCAGAGAGGCAGTTGGCAATTTACATCTCGCCCATCAGCATAACAATGCTCCTTGTTCTCCAGATCCTGTCTTGCCATTGTTTTTTTTCCACATTTTTTGGATGTCACGTTTGACCTGTGGGAATTGAAACATTTTGTAGTGTGGATTTGCATTGCGCTCTTGCTTGCTTGGCCAAAAAGTGTGTATGCGTTTTCTCCTGAATATATTCAGGAGAAAACGCATATGCTCTTTTTTGGCAAGTGTATCATTGTGGAAGTTGTGATGCTTTTCCTGTGCTTTAAAGGCGATTTCAATGTACCTCTTGGAATCTCTTTCGTGCAATTCTGCCTCAATTTCAAGTCTGACTCGTTGCCTTCCCTCAACAGACTTTTGAAAGAGAGTTGTCGTTTATAACTCTGGATGCTTGTGAACTGCTGTGCCCCTGAGCTCCATTTTTCTACTCTCGTTTTTGTGAACTGTCCGCAAATCCGCAATTTTGCTTCAGGACCTATACGGGTTCTGGGGGGGCAGGCTGAGACTTTGTATAATTCTTCTTCCTGACAAGAAATTAGAGTGACATGTGCCCGTCCAAATGCCTACAGCAACTCTCTTATTTGTTCTCCCTGTTCCCTTTCATCCCCTGCACAATTTTCAGACTGTGCGAATCAGGAGGTTATAGGTGCTGACTCTCCAAGTTGGGAGAGTGATAGTAAAGCAGTTGGAATGTCAAGCCTCAGCACAAGTAGAAGAAAAATTAAGAGAGTTTTAGAAAGCTTTCGCCATTACAGGGTGTCCATTCTCTAGGTATCCCATACATGTTATAACTGTAGTGATATTCCTTTCTACCTGGAGAGTTGGGACCCATCGAATGGGTGGCACGCATTATGGCTTTGAAGGGGCTGCATTTTCTCCCCCAATCTCACCAATCCCCTCAGTCCCATGTGTCCAGCCTTATGTTTCTTCCAGCTGTTGTTGCAGATAGTGTCATTCCAGGATGCATCAGAGCCCTTGAAGGAATTGTGTAAGAATATCGCTGTTTTTTTTTGTTTTGTTTTTCAAATTCATTTTTATAATGGGGTTGAGCTGATTTTCACTGACTTGTTTATGCCGGTCTAGACACACTTGATTAACTTACGGAGACATATCAATACATAGGTTTTAAGATTCTTACTAGTCAGATATATACCTCTGCAGGAAATAGGGGTGTTGAGTCCCGTTCACTGAGGAAGAAGTACTTCTTGTCTATTCTGTATTTAGATTATGGAATGGTACCAGTGCTAATATCAAACTCTGCTTTTATGCATCACCCCACCTCTCCTTTCCCCTTAAGCAGGCATAAGAGTGTTTTCTAAATGTGAGACTCTGTTCTCTTTCCTAATTCAGTTCATGTGTAGCCATGTTTACATTCCCTTCACAAGTGATATCTTATGCTAAGTTTCTTTTTTCTGTGTGACTTATTTCACTTAGAATCATCGTACCTGAATCCACTCATTAGGCTGCTACTGGCCTTATACATTGATTTCATGGCTGAGGGATATTCCATCATACGTAAGTACCACAATTTCTTTACAATTTTTCTATTTCCTGTGATATTTAAGGTGTCCCAGTGTCGAGGTCCTTGTAAGAAGTGCAGCCCTAAATATTGGGGTGGCTGTGTCTTATTGATTTTCAGTTTTCCCAAGGTATATTTCCATGACTGGAAGTGCCCTAGGTTGTGTAGCTGTGTTGTTTACTTCTTTTAGGGAACACAGTACACTCCTCCAGAGTGGTTGTTGGAAATTTACATCCCGCCCATCAGCATATCAAGGCTCCCTCTTCTCCAGAGCTTGCCTTGCCTTTCTGTTTTTTACACATTTATCGGATGTCCCTTTTTACCGGTGGGAAATGACACTTCTTTGTAGTGAGGATTTGCATTGTGCTCTTGGTTGCTTGGCCAAAAATGGCGTATGCGTTTTCTCATTAATATATTCAGGAGAAAACACATACGCCCTTTTTGGCTAAGTGCATCATTGTCGAAGTTGTGACACTTTTCCTGTGCTTTAAAGGTGATTTCAATGTACCTCTTGAAATCTGTTTCCTTCAATTTTACCTCAATTTCAAGTCTGACTCGTTGCGTTCCTTCAACACACTTTTGGAAGAGAGTTGTTGTTTATAACTCTTCAGCTTTGTGAACTGCTGTGCCCCAGAGCTCCATTTTTCAACTCTCGATTTTGTGAGCTGTCCGCAAATCGACAATTTTGCTTCAGGACCTATACTGGTTTTGGGGGACGGCAGGCTGAGACTTTGGTTAATTCTTCTTCCTGACGGGAAATTAGAGTGACATATGCCCGTCCAAATGCCTACAGCTACTCTCTCATTTGTTCTCCCTCTTCCCTTTCATCCTCTTCACAATTTGCAAACTGTGCAAACCCGGAGGTTATAGGGGCTGTCTCTCCAAG
The DNA here is from genome assembly GCF_025265405.1 of Mesoplodon densirostris. Classification (NCBI taxonomy): domain Eukaryota; kingdom Metazoa; phylum Chordata; class Mammalia; order Artiodactyla; family Ziphiidae; genus Mesoplodon; species Mesoplodon densirostris. Next base: position 129,356,584 of record NC_082661.1, read on the forward strand.
TTGGGAGATTGATAGTAAAGCAGTTTGAATGTCAAACGGGAGCACAAGGAGAGAAAAAAATTAGTAGAGTTTTAGAAACCTTTCGCCATCAGAGGATGTCCATTCTCTAGGTTTCCCATACATGTTATAACAGTAGTGATATTCCCTTCTACCTTGAGAGTTGGGAACCATGGAATGGGTGGCAGGCATTCTTGCTTTAAAGGGTCTGCATTTTCTCACCCAATCTCACCAATCCTCTCAGTCCCAAGTGACCAGCCTTATGCCACATCCAGCTGTCATTGTAGATAGGATCATTCCAAGTTTCATCAGAACCCCTGAAGGTATTGTGTAAGAATTTCACTGTTATTTTTGTTTTGTTTTGAAATTCATTTTTATAGTGGGTTTGAGCTGATTCTCACTGCTGTGTTTATGTCGTTCTAGACACACTTGGTTCCCTTACGGAGACATATCAATACATAGGTTTTAATATTCTTACTAGTCAGATATATTTCTCTGAGGGGAATAGCGGTGTTGAATCCCATTCACTGAGGAAGGAGTAGGGCTTGTCTCTTCTGTATTTGGATAATGGAATGGTACCTGTGCTAATATCATACTCTGGTTTTGTGCATCTCCCCACCTCTCCTTTCCCCTTAAGCAAGCATAAGAGTGTTTTCTAAATCTGAGACTCTGTTCTATTTCCTAATTCAGTTCATATGTAGCCATGTTTACATTCCCTTCATATGTGATATCTTATGTCAGAATGCACCATGGCCCTTGTCATTATAATGCTCCATGACCCTTGTCATCACAGTGCTCCATGCCCTGGTTATCACATTGTTCCATGTCCCTTGTCATCACAATTCACCACGTCCTTGTCATCACAATGCTACCTGACACTTCTCTTCACAATGTGACATGCTCTTGTCATCACAATGCTCCCTAACCCGTGTCATCACAATGTTCCCTGACCCCTGTCATCACAATGCCCCCTGACACCTGTCATCACAATGCTTCATGCCCCTTGTCATTACAGTGCTCCATGATACTCGTCATCACAATTACACAAGGTCTTCTCATCACAATGCTCCACGGTTTTGCCATCACAATGCTCCATGCCCTGGTCATCTCAAAGCTCAATGTCCCCTGTCCTCACAATTCTCCATGTCCTTGTCATCACAATGCTCCATGGCACTTCTCATCACAATGTTATATGCCCTTGTCATTACAATACTCCATGCACTTGTCATCACAATGCTCCATGACCCCTGTCATAGGAAGCTCCATGCGCTTGTCAACACAATGTTTCACGACCTGGAAATTTAAATTATCAATGGCTCTGATCATCACAATGCTCCATGCCCTTGTCATCACAATGCTCCTTTACTTTGTCACAACAATCCTCCATGACAGTTGGCATCACAATGCTCCGTGCTATTGTCATCACAAGGGAACATGACATATGTCACCACAATGCTCCCTGACACCTGTCTTCACAATACTCCATGGCCATGTCATCACAATGCTCCATGCCCTTGTCATCACAATGTGACATGCCCACTGTAATCACAATAATACATGAAACTTGTCAGGGCAATGCTCCATGCCCCTTTTCATCACAACACTCCATGAACCCTGTCATCACAATGCACCATGCCCATCATCATAATGCTTCATGCTATGGTCATCACAATGAAATCAAAAGGCTCCATGACCTCTGTCATCACAATGCGCCAAACCCTTGTGATCACAATGTTCCATAACACTTGTCATCACAATGCCCCATGATGCTGGTCATCACAATTATCCATGGTCTTCTCATTACAATGCTCCATGACATTTGTCATCACAATGCTCAATGCACTTGTCATCACAATGCTCCCTGACTCTTGCAATCAGTATGCTCCTTGAGCCCTGTCATGACAAGGCTCCATGCCTTTTTCATCACAATGATCCATGCCCTTTTCATCACAATGGTCCAAGAACCCTGTAATCACAATGCTCCTTGCCCTTATCATCAAAAAGCTCCATGACGCATGTCATCTGAATGCTCCATGGCCTTCTCATCACAATGCTCCAGGACCCTGTCATCAAAATGCTCCATTCCCTTATGATCACAATGCCCCATGAACCCTGTCATCACAATCCTCCATGAAGATTTTCAGCCCAATGCTCCATGACCTTCTCATCACAATGCTCCATGAACCATATCATGACACTGCTCCATGAGCCCTGTCATCACAACGCTCCATGACACCTGACAACACAATGATCCGGGACTCTTGTCATCACAATGCTCCATTCCCTAGTCATCACAATGCTCCATGAACATTTTCAGCCCAATGCTCCATGACCCTTGTCATCAAAATGATCCATGCCCTTGTCATCCCAATGCTCCATGACACCTGTATTCACAATGCTCCTTGACGCTTGTCATCACAGTGCTCCATGACACCTGTCATCACAATGCTCCATGCCTTTGTCAGCAAAATGCTACATGACATTGTCATTACAATGCTCTATGCGCTTGTCATCACAATCCTCCATTACAATTGTTATCACAGTCTTCCATGAACCTTGGGATCACATTGCTTCATGCCCTTGTCATCACAATGCTCCATGCTCCTTGAAATCAAAATGATCCATGACCTCTGTCATCACAATGCTCCAAACCTTTGTGATCACAATGTTCCATAACACATGTCATCACAACGCTCCATGATGACTGTCATCACAATACTCCATGCACTTGTCATCATAAAGCTCCATGACGCATGTCATTAGAATGCCCCATGGCCTTCTCATCACAATGATCCATGCCCTTGCCATCACAATGCTCCATTACCCCTGTCATAACAATGCTCCATGACCCCGGCCGTCACAACGTTCCATGGACTTGTCATTAGAAGTCTCCATGACTGTTGTCATCACAATGCCCCAAGACCCCTGTAATCACAAGGCTCCATGCGCTTGTCATCACAAAGTTCCATGATGCATGTCATCAGAATGCTCCATGGCCTTCTCATCACAATGCTCCAGGACCTTGCCTTCACAATGCTCCATTACCCCTGTCATAACAAGGCTCCATGACCCCTGCCATCACGATGTTCCATGGCCTTGTCATCACAAGGCTCCATGACCTTTGTCATCACAATGCCCCTAGACCACTTAATCAAAATGTTCCATGCCCCTTTTCATCTCAGTGATCCATGAACCCTGTCATCACAATGCACCATGCCCATCATCATAATGCTTCAGGCTATTGTCATCACAATGAAATCAAAATGCTCCATGACCTCTGTCATCACAATGCTCCAAACCCTTGTGATCACAATATTCCATCACACTTGTCATCACAATGCCCCATGATGCTCGTCATCACAATTTTCCATGGATTTCTCATCATAATGCTCCATGACCTTTGTCATCACAATGCTCAATACACTTGTCATCAAAATGCTCCTTGACACTTGTTGTCTGCATGCTCCTTGAACCCTGTCATAACAAGGCTCCATGCCTTTTTCTTCACAATGATCCATCCCCTTTTCATCACAATGTTCCAAGACCCCTGTAATCACAATGCTCCATGCCCCTTTTCATCAGTATGCTCCATGAGACTTGTCATCACAAGGCTCCATGGATTTCTGATCACAATGCTCCAGGATCTTGTCATCACAATGCTTCACGACCTTGTCATGAAAATTCTCAGTGGCCTTTGTCATCCTAATGCTCCAAGCCCTAGTCATCACAATGCTCCATTATATTTGTCATCACAATCCTCCTGTACAATTGGCATCACAATGCTCCATGCGTTTGTCATCGCAATGGACCATGACATATGTCATCACAATGCTCCCTGACACCTGTTTTCACAATAATCCATGACCTTCTCATCACAATGCCCCATGCCCTTGTCATCACAATGCACCATGCCCACTGTCATCACAGTAATCTATGAAACTTGTCAGACCAATGCTCCATGCCCCTGTCATCACAATGCTCCATGCCCTTGTCACCACAATGCTCCATGACCCCTGTCATCACAATGCTCCGTGACTCCAGTCATCACAATGCTTCATAACGTTTGTCATCACAATGGTCCATGCCCGCGTCATCACAAGGCTCTGTCACCTTTGTAACCACAATGCTCCATAAATTTTTCATCACAATTCTCCGTGACACATGTCATCAAAATGCTCCATGCTTTTGTCAGAACAATGCTCCATGACCCTTGTCATCACAATTTGCCATGCGCTTTTCATCACAACGGTCCACAACCTTGTCATCACAATGCTCCATAAACCTTGTAATCACAATTCTCCATGCACTTCTCATCACAATGCTCCATGAACTTTGCCATCACAATGCTCAATACACTTGTCATCAAAATGCTCCTTGACACTTGTTGTCTGTATGCTCCTTGAACCCTGTCAGGACAAGGCTCCATGCCTTTTTCTTCACAATGATCCATTCCCTTTTCATCACAATGCTACAAGACCCCTGTAATCACAATACTCCATGCCCTTGTCATTCCAAAGCTCAATGACGTATGTCATCAGAATGCTCCTTGGCCTTCCCATCACAATGATCCATGCCCTTGTCATCACAATGTTCCAAGACCCCTGTACTCACAATGCTCCATGCCCTATTTCATCAGTATGATTCATGAGATTTGTCATCACAAGGCTCCATGGCTTTCTCATTACAATGCTCAAGGACCTTGTCATCACAATGCTTCACGACCTTGTCATGAAAATTCTCAATGGCCCTTGTCATCATAATGCTCCAAGCCCTCGTCATCACAATGCTCCATTATATTTGTCATCACAATCCTCCATTACATTTGGCATCACAATGCGCCATGCCATTGTCATCGCAATGGACCATGACTTATGTCATCAAAATCCTCCCTGACACCTGTGTTAACAATACTCAATGACCTTCTCATCACAATGCCCCATGCCCTTGTCATCACAATGCACCATGCCCACTGTCATCACAATAATCTATGAAAATTGTCAGACCAATGCTCCATGCCCCTCTCATCACAATGCTCCATGACACCTGTCATCACAATGCTCTGTGACTCCAGTCATCACAATTCTTCATAACGTTTTTCATCACAATGGTCCATGCCCGCGTCATCACAAGGCTCTGTGACCTTTGTAACCACAATGCTCCATGAACTTTTCATCACAATGCTCCGTGACCCTTGTCATCCCAATGCTCCATGCCTTTGTCAGAACAATGCTCCATGACCATTGTCATCACAATGTGCCATGCACTTTTCATCACAACGGTCCACAACCTTGTCATCACAATGCTCCATAAACCTTGTCATCACAATGCTCCATGCACTTCTCATCAAAATGCTCTCTCAGCAGAGATATCACAATGTTCCATCACTAGTCATCACAATACTCCCTCACCCCTGTAATCACAATGTTCCATGACCCCAGTCATCACAATGCTACATCCCCTTATCATCACAATGTCCCATGAGCCCTGACATCACAATGTTCCATAACCCCTGTCATCAAAATGCTCCATGACACTTTTCATCCCAAAGCTCCATGACCCCTGACATCACAATGTTCTATAACCCCTGTCATCAAAATGTTCCATTACACTTTTCATCAAATTGCTGCATGACCCTGTCATCAAAATGCTCCCTTCCCTTCTCATCACAATGCACCACGCCCTTGTCATCAAAATGCTCCATGACCTTTGTCATCACAAAGCTCCCTGACCTTTGTCAGCACAATGCTTCATGTCATTGTCCTCACAATGCTCCATGAACCCTCTCATCACATTGCTCCATGACCTTGTCATCACAATGCTCCATGACACTTGTCATCACAATGCTCCAAGACCACTGTAATCACAATGCTCCATGCAATTTTCATCACAAAGCTACATGATGCATGTCATCAGAATGCTCCATTGCTTTCTCATCACAATGCTCCGTGCCCTTGTCATCACAATGCTCCAAGACCCCTGTAATCACATTGCTCCATGCCCCTTTTCATCTCAATGCTCCATGAACCCTGTCATATCAATGCACCATCCCCATCATCATAATGCTTCAGTCTATTGTCATCACAATGAAATCAAAATGCTCCATGACCTCTGTCATCACAATGCTCCAAACCCTTGTGAATACAATGTTCCATAACACTTATCATCACAACACCCCATGACGCTCGTCATCACAATTATCCATGGTCTTCTCATCACAATGCTCCATGACCTTTGTCATCACAATGCTCAATACACTTGTCATCACAATGCTCCCTGACACTTGTCGTCAGTATGCTCCTTGAAACCTGTCGTGACAAGGCTCCATGCCTTTTTCATAACAATGATCCATGCCCTTTTCATAACAATGCTCCAAGACCCTTGTAATCACAATGCTCCATGCCCCTGTCATCACAAAGCTCCATGCCCTTGTAATCACAATGCTCCCTGACCCCTGTCATCACAATGCTCCGTGTCTGCAGTTATCACAATGCTTCATAACGTTTGTCATCACAATGGTCCATGCCCGCGTCATCACAAGGCTATGTGACCTTTGTAACCACAATGCTCCTTAAATTTTTCATCACAATGATCCGTGACACATGTCATCACAATGCTCCATGCTTTTGTCAGAACAATGCTCCATGACCCTTGTCATCACAATGTGCCATGCGCTTTCATCACAACGGTCCACAACCTTGTCATCACAATGCTCGATAAACCTTGTAATCACAATGCTCCATGCACTTCTCATCACAATGCTCCATGACATTTGCCATCACAATGCTCAATACACTTGTCATCAAAATGCTCCTTGACACTTGTCATCAGTATGCTGCTTGAACCCTGTCATGACAAGGCTCCATGCCTTTTTCATAACAATGATCCATGCCCTTTTCATCACATTGCGCCAAGACCACTGTAATCACAATGCTCCATGCCATTGTCATCAAAAAGCTCCATGACGCATGTCATCAGAATGCTCCATGGCATTCTCATCACAATGCTCCATGCCCTTGCCATCACAATGCTCCATTACCCCTGTAATCACAATGCTCAATGCCCCTTTTCATCAGAATGCTCCATGAGACTTGTCATCACAAGGCTTCATGGTCTTCTCATCACATTGCTCCAGGACCTTGTCATCACCATGCTCCATTCCCTTGTCGTCACAATGCTCCATGACTCCTGTCATCACATTACTCCATGAACATTTTCTGCCCAATGCTTCATGACCTTCTCATCACAATGCTCCATGACCAATATCATCACCATGCTCCATGACCACTGTCATCACCACGCTCCATGACACCTAACAACACAATGATCCGGGACTCTTGTCATCACAATGCTCCATTTCCTAGTTATCACAATGCTCCATGACACCTGTCATCACAATAATCCATGAACATTTTCAGCCCAATGCTCCATGACACTTGTCATCACAATTATCCATGCCCTTGTCATCCCAATGCTCCATGACCCCTCTCATCACATTGTTCCATGCAATTGTCATCAAAAAGCTCCATGACGCTTGTCATCACACTGCTCGATGCCCTTCTCATAACAATGCTCCACGCCCTTGCCATTACAATCCTCCATGACCCATGTATCACTGTGTTCCTTGCCCTTGTCATCACAATGCTGCATGCCCACTCTCATCACAATAATCCATGAAACTTTTCAGACCAATGCTCCATGCCCTTGTCATCACCATGCTCCGTTACCCCTGTCATAACAATGCTCCATGACCCCTGCCATCACAACATTCCACGGCCTTGTCATCACAATTCTCCATGACCCTTGTCATCACAATGCCCCAAGACCCCTGTAATCACAATACTCCCTGAACTTGTCATCACAAAGCTCCATGACGCATTTCATCAGAATGCTCCATGGCCTTCTCATCACAATGCTCCATGACCTTTCCATCACAATGCTCCATTACCCCTGTCATAAAAATGCTCCATGACCCCTGCCATCACGATGTTCCATGGCCTTTTCATCACAAGGCTCCATGACCCTTGTCATCACAATGCTCCAAGACCCTTGTAATCACAGTGCTCCATGCCCCTTTTCATCTCAATGATCAATGAACCCTGTCATCAGAATGTCCCATGCCCATCATCATAATGATTCAGGCTATTGTCATGAAAATGAAATCAAAATGCTCCATCACCTCTGTCATCACAATGCTCTAAACCCTTGTGATCACAATATTTCATAACACTTGTCATCAAAATGCCCCATGACGCTCGTCATCACAATTATCCATGGTCTTCTCATCACAATGCTCCATGACCTTTGTCATCACAATGCTCAGTACACTTGGCATCAAAATGCTCCCTGACACTTGTTGTCTGTATGCAGCTTGAACCCTCTCATGATAAGGCTCCATGCCTTTATCTTCACAATGCTACATGCCCTTTTCATCACAATGCTCCAAGACCACTGTAATCACAATGCTCCCTGCCCTTGTCATCACAAAGCTCAATGACACATGTCATCGGAATGCTCCTTGGCCTTCTCATCTCAATGCTCCATGCCCTTGTCATCACAATGTTCCAAGACCCCTGTAATCACAATGCTGCATGCCCCTTTTCATCAGTATGCTCCATGAGACTTGTCATCACAAGGCTCCATGGTTTTCTCATCACAATGCTCCAGGACCTTGTCATCACAATGCTTCACGACCTTGTCATGAAAATTCTCAATGGCCCTTGTCATCATAATGCTCCAAGCCCTAGTCATCACAATGCTCCATTATATTTGTCATCACAATCCTCCATTACATTTGGCATCACAATGCTCCATGCCATTGTCATCGCAATGGACCATGACATATGTCATCACAATGCTCCCTGACACCTGTCTTCACAATACTCCATGACCTTCTCATCACAATGCCCCATGCCCTTCTCATCACAATGCACCATGCCCACTGTCATCACAATAATCTATGAAACTTGTCAGACCAATGCTCCATGCCCCTGTCATTACAATGCTCCATGCACTTGTCTCCACAATGCTCCATGACCCCTGTCATCACAATGCTCTGTGACTCCAGTCATCACAATGCTTCATAACGTTTGTCATCACAATGGTCCATGCCCGCATCATCACAAGGCTCTGTGACATTTGTAACCACAATGTTCCATGAAATTTTCATCACAATTCTCCGTGACCCTTGTCATCACAATGCTCCATGACTTTGTCAGAACAATGCTCCATGATCCTTGTCATCACAATGTGCCATGCGCTTTTCATCACAACGGTCCACAACCTTGTCATCGCAATGCTCCATAAACCTTGTCATCACAATGCTCCATGCACTTCTCATCAAAATGCTCTCTCACCAGAGATATCACAATGTTCCATCACTAGTCATCACAATACTCCCTCACCCCTGTAATCACAATATTCCATGACCCCAGTCATCACAATGCTACATCCCCTTATCATCACAATGTTCCATGACCACTGACATCACAATGTTCCATAACCCCTGTCATCAAAATGCTCCATGACCCTTTTCATCCCAAAGCTCCATGACCCCTGAAATCACAAAGTTCTATAACACCTGTCATCAAAATGTTCCATTACACTTTTCATCAAATTGCTGCATGACCCTGTCATCAAAATGCTCCCTGCCCTTCTAATCACAATGCACCACGCCCTTGTCATCAAAATGCTCCATCTCATTGGTCATCACAAAGCTGCATGACCCTTGTCATCACAATGCTCCATGTCATTGTCATCACAATGCTCCAGGAACCCTCTCATCACATTGCTCCATGCCCTTGTCATCACAAAGTTCCATGACACTTGTCATCACAATGCTCGATGCCCTTCTCATCACAATAATCCATGCCCTTGTCATTACAATCTTCCATGACCCATGTATCACAGTGTTCCGTGCCCTTGTCATCACAATGCCCCATGCCCACTCTCAACACAATAATCAATGAAACATTTCAGACCAATGCTTCATGCCCTTCTCATCACAATGCTCCATTACCTCTGTCATAACAATGCTCCATGACCCATGCCATCACAATGTTCCACGGCCTTGTCACCACAAGGGTCGATGACACTTGTCATCACAATGCTCCATGCCGTTGTCATCACAAAGCTCCATGACGCATGTCATCAGAATGCTCCATGGATTTCTCATCACAATGCTCCGTGCCCTTGTCATCATTATGCTCCAAGAACCCTGTAATCACATTGCTCTATGCCCCTTTTCATCTCAATGCTCCATGAACCCTGTCATCAAAATGCACCATGTCCATCATCATAATGCTTCAGGTTATTCTCATCACAATGAAATCAAAATGCACCATGACCTCTGTCATCACAATGCTCCAAACCCTTGTGATCACAATGTTCCATAACACTTATCATCACAGCACACCATGACGCTCGTCATCACAATTATCCATGGTCTTCTCATCACAATGATCCATGCCCTTTTCATCACAATGCTCCAAGACCCCTGTAATCACAATGCTCCATGCCCTTGTCATCACAAATATCCATGACGCATGTCATCAGAATGCTCCGTGGACTTCTCATCACAATGCTCCATGCCCTTGTCATTACAATGCCCCAAGACCCCTGTAATCACAATGCTCCATGCCCCTTTTCATCAGAATGCTCCACGAGACTTGTCATCACATGGCTCCATGGCCTTCTCATAACACTGATCTAGGACCTTGTCATCACCATGCTCCATTCCCTTGTCATCACAATGCTCCATGACCCCTGTCATCACAATACTCCATGAATATTTTCAGCCCAATGCTCCATGACCTTCTCATCACAATGCTCCATGAATAATATCATCACCATGCTCCATGACCTCAGTCATCACATCGCTCCATGACACCTGACAACACAATGATCCGGGACTCTTGTCATCACAATGCTCCATTCCCTAGTCATCACAATGCTCCATGACTCCTGTCATCACAATACTCCATGAATATTTTCAGCCCAATGCTCCATGACCCTTGTCAGCACAATGATCCATGCCCTGGTCATCCCAATGCTCCATGACACCTTTATTCACAATGATCGTGACGCTTGTCATCACAGTGCTCCATGACACCTGTCATCACAATGCTCCATGCCTTTGTCAGCAAAATGCTACATGACCTTTTCATTACAATGCCCTATGCGCTTGTCATCACAATCCTCCATTACCTTTGTCATCACAATCCTCCATGAACCTTGGGTTCACATTGCTTCATGCCCTTGTCATCACAATGCTCCATGCTCCTTGAAATCAAAATGATTCATGACCTCTGTCATCACAATGCTCCAAACCCTTGTGATCACAATGTTCCATAACACTTGTCATCACAACGCTCCATGATGGCTGTCATCACAATACTCCATGCCTTTTTCAACACAATCCTCCATGACCTTTGTCATCACAATTCTCAATACACTTGTCATCACAATGCTCCCTGACACTTGTCATCAAAAAGCTCCTTGAAACCTGTCACAAAAGGCTCCATGCCTTTTTCATCACAATGCCCCATGCCGTTTTCATCACAATGCTCCATGCCATTGTCATCAAAATACACCACAAGCTTGTCATCAGAATGTTCCATGAACCTTGTCATCACAATTCTCCATGCACTTGTCAGCACAATGCTCCCTGACCCTTGTCATCACAATGCTCCAAGCCATTGTCATCACAATGCTCCATTACCTTTGTCATCAGAATCCTCCATGACACTTGGCATCACAATACTCCATGCCATTGTCATCACAATGCTCCCTGACACCTGTCTTCACAATACTGCATGACCTGGTCATCACAATGCTCCATGCCCTTGTCATCACAATGCGCCATTCCAACTGTCATTGCAATAATCCATGAAAAGAATTAGACCAATGCTCCATGCCTTGTCATCACAATGCTCCATGCCTTTGTTATCACAATGCTCCATGACCCCTGTCATCACAATGCTCCATGACTCCAGTCATCACAATGCTTCGTGACCTTTGTCATCACAATGGTCCATGCCCTCGTCATCAACAGTCTCTGTGACGATTTTAACCACAATGTTCCATGAAGTTTTCATCACAATGCTCTTTGACCCTTGTCATCACAATGCTCTATGCCTTCCTCTGCACAATGCTCCATGACCCTTGTCATCACAATTCTCCATGCACTTGTCAGCACAATGCTCCCTGACCCTTGTCATCACAATGCTCCAATTCATTGTCATCACAATGCTCCATTACCTTTGTCATCACAATCCTCCATGACACTTGGCATCACAATGCTCCATGCCATTGTCATCACAATGCTCCCTGACACCTGTCTTCACAATACTGCATGACCTGGTCATCACAAGGCTCCATGCCCTTGTCATCACAATGCGCCATTCCAACTGTCATCGCAATAATCCATCAAAAGTATTAGACCAATGCTCCATGCCCTTGTTATCACAATGCTCCATGCCCTTGTTATCACAATGCTCCATGACCCCTGTCATCACAATGCTCCGTGACTCCAGTCATCACAAGGCTTCATGACCTTTGTCATCACAATGGTCCATGCCCTCGTCATTAACAGTCTCTGTGACGTTTTTAACCACAATGCTCCATGAAGTTTTCATCACAATGCTCTTTGACCCTTGTCATCACAATGCTCTATGCCTTTCTCAGCACAATGCTCCATGACTCTTGTCATCACAGTGCTCCATGCGCTTGTCAGCACAATGCTCCAAGACCCATGTCATCACAATGCGCCATGCGCTTGTCATCACAGTGCTCCACAATCTTGTCATCACAATGCTCCATAAACCTTGTCATCACAGTGCTCCATTCACTTCTCATCAAAATGCTCTCTCACCACTGATATCACAATGTTACATCACTATTCATCACAGAACTCCCTCACCCCTGTCATCACAATGTTCCATGACTCCTGTCATCACAATGCTACATGCACTTATCATCACAATGTTAGATGACCCCTGACATCACAATGTTCCATAACCCCTGTCATCAAAATGCTCCATGACGCCTGACATCACAATGTTCCATAACCGCTATCATCAAAATGTTCCATGACCCTTTTCATCAAATAGCTCCATGACGCTGTCATCACAATGCTCCCGGCCCTTCTCATCACAATGCACCACGCCCTTGTCATCAAAATGCTCCATGACCTTTGTCATCACAAAGCTCCATGACCCTTGGCATCACACTGCTGCATGCCATTGTCATCACAATGCTCCATGAACCCTCTCATCACATTGTTCCATTTAATTGTCATCAAAAAGCTCCATGAGGCTTGTCATCACACTGCTCGATGCCCTTCTCATCACAATGCTCCATGCCCTTGTCATTACAATCATCCATGACCCATGTATCACTGTGTTCCGTGCCCTGCTCCTCACAATGCTGCATGCCCACTCTCATCACAATAATCCATGAAACTTTTCAGACCAATGCTCCATACCCTTGTCATCACAATGCTCCATTACCCCTGTCATAACAATGCTCCATGACCCCTGCCATCACAACGTTCCACGGACTTGTCATCACAAGTCTCCATGACCCATGTCATCACAATGCTCCAAGACCCCTGTAATCACAATGCTCCATGCCCTTGTCATCAAGAAGCTCCATGACGCATGTCATCAGAATGCTCCATGGCCTTCTCATCACAATGCTCCATGCCCTTGCCATCACAATGCTCTATTACACCTGGCATAACAATGCTCCATGACCCCTGCCATCACGATGTTCCATGGCATTGTCATCACAAGGCTCCATGACCCTTCTCATCGCAATGCTCCAAGACCCCTGTAATCACAATGCTCCATGCCCCTTTTCATCTCAATGATCCATGAAGCCTGTCATCACAATGCACTCTGCCCATCATCATAATGCTTCAGGCTATTGTCATCACAATGAAATCAATATGCTCCATGACCTCTGTCATCACAATGCCCAAAACCCTTGTGATCACAATATTCCATAACACTTGTCATCACAATGCCCCATGACGCTCGTCATCAGAATTATCCATGGTCTTCTCATCACAAGGCTCCATGACCTTTGTCATCACAATGCTCAGTACACTTGTCATCAAAATGCTCCCTGACACTTGCTGTCTGTATGCTCTTTGAACCCTGTCATGACAAGGCTCTATGCATTTTTCTTCACAATGATCCAAGCCCTTTTCATCACAATGCTCCAAGACCCCTGTAATCACAATGCTCCATGCCCCTTTTCATCAGAATGCTCCATGATACTTGTCATCACAAGGCTCCATTGTCTTCTCATCACATTGCTCCAGGACCTTGTCATCACCATGCACCATTCCCTTCTCATCACAAGGCTACATGACCCCTGTCATCACAATACCCAATAAACATTTTCAGCCTAATGCTCCATGACCTTCTCATCACAGTGCTCCATGACCGATATCATCACCATGCTCCCTGACCACTGTCATCACAGCGCTCCATGACACCTGACAACACAATGATCCGGGACTCTTGTCATCACATGCTCCATTCCCTAGTCATCACAATGCTCCATGACCCCTGTCATCACAATACTCCATGAACATTTTCAGCCCAATGCTCCATGACCCTTGTCATCACAATGATCCATGCCCTTGTCATCCCAATGCTCCATGACCCCTGTATTCACAATGCTTCGTGATGCTTGTCATCACAGTGCTCCATGATACCTGTCATCACAATGCTCCATGCCTTTGTCAGCAAAATGCTACATGACCTTGTCATTAAAATGCTCTATGCGCTTGTCATCACAATCCTCCATTACCATTGTCATCACAATCCTCCATGAAATTTGGGATCACATTGCTTCATGCCCTTGTCATCACAATGCTCCATGCCCCTTGAAATCAGCTCCATGCTCCTTGAAATCAAAATGATCCATGACCTCTGTCATCACAATGCTCCAAACCCTTGTGATTTCAATGTTCCATATCACTTGTCCTCACAACTCTCCATGACGCCTGTCCTCACAATATTCCATGCCCTTTTCATCACAATGCTCCATGACCTTTGTCATCACAATTCTCAATACACTTGTCATCACAATGCTCCCTGACACTTGTCGTCAGAATGCTCCATGACACTTGGCATCACAATGCTCCATGCCATTGTCATCACAATGGGCCATTACATATGTCATCACAATGCTCCCTGACACCTGTCTTCACAGTACTGCATGACCTGGTCATCACAATGCGCCATGCCCATGTCATCACAATGCTCCATTCAAACTGTCATCACAATAATCCATGAAATTTGTTAGACCAATGCTCCATACCCTTGTCATCACAATGCTCCTTGACTCCAGTCATCACAATGCTTCATGACCTTTGTCATCACAATGGTCCATGCCCTCGTCATCAACAGTCTCTGTGACCTTTGTAACCACAATGCTCCATGAAGTTTTCATCACAATGCTCTTTGACACTTGTCATCACAATGCTCTGTGCCTTTCTTAGCACAATGCTCCATGACTCTTGTCATCACAATGCTCCATGCGCTTGTCATCACAGTGCTCCACAATGTTGTCATCATAGTGCTCCATAAACCTTGTCATCACAATGCTCCATGCTCTTCTCATCAAAAAGCTCTCTCACCACTGATATCACAATGTTATATCACTATTCACCACAGTACTCCCTCACCCCTGTCATCACAATGTTCCATGACTCCTGTCATCACAATGCTACATGCACTTATCATCACAATGTTCGATGACCCCGACATCACAATGTTCCATAACCCCTGTCATCAAAATGCTCCATGACCCCTGACATCACAATGCTCCATGACCCTTGGCATCACACTGCTGCATGCCATTGTCATCACAATGCTCCATGAACCCTCTCATCACATTGTTCCATGCAATTGTCATCAAAAAGCTCCATGACGCTTGTCATCACACTGCTCGATGCCCTTCTCATCACAATGCTCCATGCCCTTGTCATTACAATCATCCATGACCCATGTATCACTGTGTTCCGTGCCCTGCTCCTCACAATGCTGCATGCCCACTCTCATCACAATAATCCATGAAACTTTTCAGACCAATGCTCCATACCCTTGTCATCACAATGCTCCATTACCCCTGTCATAACAATGCTCCAAGACCCCTCTAAACACAATGCTCCATGCCCCTTTTCATCTCAATGATCCATGAAGCCTGTCATCACAATGCACCCTGCCCATCATCATAATGCTTCAGGCTATTGTGATCACAATGAAATCAAAATGTTCCATGACCTCTGTCATCACAATGCTCCAAACCCTTGTGATCACAATATTCCATAACACTTGTCATCACAATGCCCCATGACGCTCGTCATCAGAATTATCCATGGTCTTCTCATCACAATGCTCCATGACCTTTGTCATCACAATGCTCAGTACACTTGTCATCAAAATGCTCCCTGATACTTGTGGTCTGTATGCTCTTTGAACCCTGTCATGACAAGGCTCTATGCCTTTTTCTTCACAGTGATCCATACCCTTTTCATCACAATGCTCCAAGACCCCTGTAATCACAATGCTCCATGCCTTTGTCATCACAAAGTTCAATGACGCATGTCGTCGGAATGCTCCTTGGCATTCTCATCTCAATACTCCATGCCCTTGTCATCACAATGTTCCAAGAACCCTGTAATCACAATGCTCCATGCCCCTTTTCATCAGTATGCTCCATGAGACTTGTCATCACAAGGCTCCATGGTTTTCTTATCACAATGCTCCAGGACTTTGTCATCACAATGCTTCACGACCTTGTCATGAAACTTCTCAATGGCCCTTGTCATCATACAGCTCCAAGCCCTAGTCATCACACTGCTCCAATATATTTGTCTTCACAATCCTCCATTACATTTGGCATCACAATGCTCCATGCCATTGTCATCGCAATGGACCATGACATATGTCATCACAATGCTCCCTGACACCTGTCTTCACAATACTCCATGACCTTCTCATCACAATGCCCCATTCCCTTGTCATCACAATGCACCATGCCCACTGTCATCACAATAATCTATGAAACTTGTCAGACCAATGCTCCATGCCCCTGTCATCACAATGTTCCATGCCCTTGTCATCACAATGCTCCATGACCCCTGTCATCACAATGCTCCGTGACTCCAGTCATCACAATGCTTCATAACGTTTGTCATCACAATGGTCCATGCCCGCATCATCACAAGGCTCTGTGACCTTTGTAACCACAATGCTCCATGAACTTTTCATCACAATGCTCCTTGACCCTTGTCATCACAATGCTCCATGCCTTTGTCAGAACAAATCTTCATGACCATTGTCATCACAATGTGTCATGTGCTTTTCATCACAACGGTCCACAACCTTGTCATCGCAATGCTCCATAAACCTTGTCATCACAATGCTCCATGCACTTCTCATCAAAATGCTCTCTCACCAGAGATATCACAATGTTCTATCACTAGTCATCACAATACTCCCTCACCTCTGTAATCACAATGTTCCATGACCCCTGTCATCACAATGCTACATCCCCTTATCATCACAATGTTCCATGACCCCTGACATCACAATGTTCAATAACTCCTGTAATCAAAATGCTCCATGACCCTTTTCATCCCAAAGCTCCGTGACCCCTGACATCACAATGTTCTATAACCACTGTCATCAAAATATTTCATTACACTTTTCATCAAATTGCTGCATAACCCTGTCATCAAAATGCTCCCTGCCATTCTCATCACATTGCACCACGCCCTTTTAATCAAAATGCTCCATGACCTTTGTCATCACAAAGCTCCATGACCCTTGTCATCACAATGCTCCATGGCATTGTCATCACAATGCTCCATGAAGACTCTCATCACATTGCTCCATGCCCTTGTCATCACAAACCTCCATGACAATTGTCATCACAATGCTCGGTGCCCTTCTCATCACAATGCTCCATGCCCTTGTCATTACAATCCTCCATGACCCATGTATCACAGTGTTCCGTGCCCTTGTCATCACAATGCTCCATGCCCACTCTCATCACAATAATCAATGAAACATTTCAGACCACTGCTCCATGCCCTTCTCATCACAATGCTCCATTACCTCTGTCATAACAATGCTCCATTACCCCTGCCATCACAATGTTCCACGGCCTGGTTATCAAAAGTCTCCATGACACTTGTCATCACAATTCTCCAAGAGCCCTGTAATCACAATGCTCCATGCCCTTGTCATCACAAAGCTCCATGACGAATGTCATCAAAATGCTCCATGGTTTCTCATCACAATACTCCGTGCCCTTGTCATCACAATGCTCCAAGACCCATGTAATCACGTTGCTCCGTGCCCCTATTCATCTCAATGCTCCATTAACCCTGTCATCACAATGCAACATGCCCATCATCATAATGCTTCAGGCTGTTGTCTTCACAATGAAATCAAAATGCTCCATGACCTCTGTCATCACAATGCTCCAAAACTTTGTGATCACAATGTTCCATAACACTTATCATCACAACACCCCATGACGCTCGTCATCACAATTATCCATGGTCTTCTCATCACAATGCTCCATGAACTTTGTCATCACAATGCTCAATAGACTTGTCATCACAATGCTCCCTGACACTTGTCGTCAGTATGCTCCTTGAAACCTGCCGTGACAAGGCTCCATGCCTTTTTCATAACAATGATCCATGGCCTTTTCATCACAATGCTCCAAGACCCCTGTAATCACAATGCTCCATGCCCTTGTCATCACAATGCTCCAAGACCCCTGTAATCACAATGCTCCATGCCCCTTTTCATCAGAATGCTCCATGATACTTGTCATCACAAGGCTCCATTATCTTCTCATCACATTGCTCCAGGACCTTGTCATCACCATGCACCATTCCCTTCTCATCACAATGCTACAAGACCCCTGTCATCACAATACCCAATAAACATTTTCAGCCCAATGATCCATGACCTTCTCATCACAGTGCTCCATGACCGATATCATCACCATGCTCCCTAACCACTGTCATCACAGCGCTCCATGACACCTGACAACACAATGATCCGGGACTCTTGTCATCACAATGCTCCATTCCCTAGTCATCACAATGCTCCATGACCCCTGTCATCACAATACTCCTTGAACATTTTCAGCACAATGCTCCATGACCATTGTCAGCACAATGATACATGCACTGGTCATCCCAATGCTCCATGACCCCTGTATTCACAATGCTCCGTGACGCTTGTCATCACAGTGCTCCATTACACCTGTCATCACAATGCTCCATGCCTTTGTCAGCAAAATGCTACATGACCTTGTCATTAAAATGCTCTATGCGCTTGTCATCACAATCCCCCATTACCATTGTCATCACAATCCTCCATGAACGTTGGGATCACATTGCTTCATGCCCTTGTCATCACAATGCTCCATGCTCCTTGAAGTCCAAATGATCCATGACCCCTGTCATCACAATGCTACATCCCCTTATCATCACAATGTTCCATGACCCCTGACATCACAATGTTCCCTAACACCTGTCATCAAAATGTTCCATGATCCTTTTTATCCCAAAGCTCCATGACCCCTGACATCACAATGTTCTATAACCCCTGTCATCAAAATGTTCCATTACACTTTTCATCAAATTGCTGTATGACCCTGTCATCAAAATGCTCCCTGCCCTTCTCATCACAATGCACCACGCCCTTGTCATCAAAATGCTCCATGACCTTTGTCATCACAAAGCGCCATGACCCTTGTCATCACAATGATCCATGTCATTGTCATCACAATGCTCCATGAACCCTCTCATCACAATGCTCCATGCCCTTGTCATTACAATCCTCCATGACCCATGTATCACAGAGTTCCATGCCCTTGTCATCACGATGCTCCATGTCCACTCTCATCACAATAATCAATGAAACATTTCAGACCAATGCTCCATGCCCTTCTCATCACAATTCTCCATTACCTCTGTCATAACAATGCTCAATGACCCCTGCCATCACAATGTTCCACGGCCTTGTCATCACAAGGCTCCATGACACTTGTCATCACAATGCTCCAAGTCCCCTGCAGTCACAATGCTCCATGCCCCTTTTCATCTCAATGCTCCATGAACCCTGTCATCACAATGCACCATGCCCATCATCAAAATGCTTCAGGCTATTATCATCACAATGAAATCAAAATGCTCATGACCTCTGTCATCACAGTGCTCCAAACCCTTGTGATCACAATGTTCCATAACACTTATCATTACAACACTCCATGACGCTCGTCATCACAATTATCCATGGTCTTCTCATCACAATGCTCCATGACCTTTGTCATCACAATTCTCAATACACTTGTCATCACAGTGCTCCGTGACACTTGTCGTCAGTATGCTCCTTGAACCTCTCATGACAAGGCTCCATGCCTTTTTCATAACAATGATCCATGCACTTTTCATCACAATGCTCCAAGACCCCTGTAATCACAATGTTCCATGCCCTTGTCATCCCAAAGCTCCATGTCGCTTGTCATCAGAATGCTCCATGGCCTTCTCATCACAATGCTCCATGCCCTTGTCATCACAATGCTCCAAGACCCCTGTAATCACAATGCTCCATGTCCCTTTTCATCAGAATGCTCCATGAGACTTTTCATCACAAAGCTCCATGGTCTTCTCATCACATTGCTCCAGGACCTTGTCATCATCATGCTCCATTCCCTTGTAATCACAATGCTCCATGACCCCTGTCATCACAATCCTCGATGAACGTTTTCAGCCCAATGTTCCATGAACTTCTCATCACAATGCTCCATGACCAATATCTTCACCATGCTCCCTGACCACTGTCATCACAATGCTCCATGACACATGACAACACAATTCTCCGGGACTCTTGTCATCACAATGCTCCATTCCCTAATCAACACAATGCTCCATGACCCCTGTCATCACAATACTCCATGAACATATTCAGCCAAATGTTCCATAAAACTTGTCATCACAATGATCCATGCCCTTGTCATCCCAATGCTCCATAATCCCTGTATTCACAATGCTCCGTGACGCTTGTCATCACAGTGCTCCATGATACCTGTCATCACAATGCTCCATGCCTTTGTCAGCAAAATGCTACATTACCTTGTCATTACAATGCTCTATGCGCTTGTCATCACAATCCTCCATTACCATTGTCATCACAATCCTCCATGAACGTTGGGATCACATTGCTTCATGCCCTGCTCATCACAATGCTCCATGCTCCTTGAAATCAAAATGATCCATGACCTCTGTCATCACAATGCTCCAAACCCTTGTGATCACAATATTCCATAACACTTGTCATCACAACTCTCCATGATGCCTGTCATCACAATACTCCATGACCTTTTCTTCACAATGCTCCATGACCTTTGTCATCACAATTCTCAATACACTTGTCATCACAATGCTCCCTGACACTTGTCATCAGAATGCTCCTTGAACCCTGTCACAAAAAGGCTCCATGCCTTTTTCATCACAATGCCCCATACCGTTTTCATCACAATGCTCCATGCCATTGTCATCAAAATACTCCACAAGCTTGTCATCAGAATGCTCCATGACCCTTGTCATCACAATTCTCCATGCACTTGTCAGCACAATGCTCCCTGACCCTTGTCATCACAATGCTCCAAACCATTGTCATCACAATGCTCCATTACCTTTGTCATCAGAATCCTCCATGACACTTGGCATCACAATGCTCCATGCCATTGTCATCACAATGGGCCATTACATATGTCATCACAATGCTCCTTGACACCTGTCTTCACAATACTGCATGACCTGGTCATCACAATGCTCCATGTCATTGTCATCAAAATACTCCACAAGCTTTTCATCAGAATGCTCCATGACCCTTGTCATCACAATTCTCCATGCACTTGTCAGCACAATGCTCCCTGACCCTTGTCATCACAATGCTCCAAGCCATTGTCCTCACAATGCTCCATTACCTTTGTCATCAGAATCCTCCATGACACTTGGCATCACAATGCTCCATGCCATTGTCATCACAATGGGCCATTACATATGTCATCACAATGCTTCTTGACACCTGTCTTCACAATAATGCATGACCTGGTCATCACAATGCTCCATGCCCTTGTCATCACAATGCACCATTCCAACTGTCATCGCAATAATCCATGAAACTTATTACACCAATGCTCCATGCCCTTGTCATCACAATGCTCCATGCCCTTGTTATCACAATGCTCCATGACCCCTGTCATCACAGTGCTCCGTGACTCCAGTCATCACAATGCTTCATGACCTTTGTCATCACAATGGTCCATGCCCTCGTCATCAACAGTCTCTGTGACCTTTTTAACCATAATGCTCCATGAAGTTTTCATCACAATGCTCTTTGACCCTTGTCATCACAATGCTCTATGCCTTTCTCAGCACAATGCTCCATGACCCTTGTCATCACAATGCTCCATGCGCTTGTCATCACAGTGCTCCACAATCTTGTCATCACAATGCTCCATGCACTTCTCATCAAAATGCTCTCTCACCACTGATATCACAATGTTACATCACTATTCATCACAGTACTCCCTCACCCCTGTCATCACAATGTTCCATGACTCCTGTCATCACAATGCTACATGCACTTATCATCACAATGTTCGATGACTCTGATATCACAATGTTCCATAACCCCTGTCATCAAAATGCTCAATGACCCTTTTCATCAAAATGTTCCATGACTCCTGACATTACAATTTTCCATAACCCGTGTCATCAAAATATTCCATGACACTTTTCATCAAATTGCTGCATGACCCTGTCATCAAAATTCTCCCTGCCCTTCTCATCACAATGCACCACGCCATTGTCATCAAAATGCTCCATGACCTTTGTCATCACAAAGCTCCATGACACTTGTCATCACAATGCTCCATGTCATTGTCATCACAATGCTCCATGAACACTCTCATCACATTGCTCAATGCCCTTGTCATCACAATGCTCCATGCCCTTGTCATTACAATCCTCCATGACCCATGTATCACAGTGTTCCGTGCCCTTGTCATCACACTGCTCCATGCCCACTCTCATCACAATAATCAATGAAACATTTCAGACCAATGCTCCATGCCCTTCTCATTACAATGCTCCATTACCCCTGTCTTAACAGTGCTCCATGACCCCTGCCATCACAGTGTTCCCCGGCCTTGTTATCACAAGGCTCCAAACCCTTGTGATCACAATGTTCCATAACACTTGTCATCACAACGCTCCATGATGCCTGTCATCACAATACTCCATGCCCTTTTCATCACAATGCTCCATGACCTTTGTCATCACAATTCTCAATACACTTGTCATCACAATGCTCCCTGACACTTGTCGTCAGAATGCTCCTTGAACCCTCTCACAAAAAGGCTCCATGCTTTTTCATCACAATGCACCATGCCGTTTTCATCACAATGCTCCATGCCATTGTTATCAAAATACTCCACAAGCTTCTCATCAGAATGCTCCATGACCCTTTTCATCACAATCCACCATGCCCTATTCATCACAATGCTCCAAGACCCCTGTAATCACAATGCTCCATGACCTTGTCATCACAAAGCTCCATGACGCATGTCATCAGAATGCTCCATGGCCTTCTCATTACAATGTTCCATGCCCTTTTCATCACAATGCTCCAAGTCCCCTGTAATCACAATGCTCCATGCCCCATTTCATCAGAATGCTCCATGAGACTTGTCATCACAAAGCTCCATGGTTTCCTCATCACATTGCTCCAGGACCTTGTCATCCCCATGTTCCATTCCCTTGTCATCACAATGCTCCATGACACCTGTCATCACAATACTCCATGAACATTTTCAGCCCAATGCTCCATGGCCTTCTCATCACAATGCTCCATGACCAATATCATCACCATGCTCCATGACCACGGTCATCACAACGCTCCATGACACCTGACAACACAATGATCCGGGACTCTTTTCATCACAATGCTCCATTCCGTAGTCATCAAAATGCTCCATGACCCCTGTCATCACAATACTCCATGAACATTTTCAGCCCAATGCTCCATGAACCTTTTAAGCACAATGATCCATGCCCTGGTCATCCCAATGCTCCATGACACCTGTATTCACAATGCTCCGTGACGCTTGTCATCACAGTGCTCCATGACACCTGTCATCACAATGCTCCATGCCATTGTCAGCAAAATGCTAAATGACCTTGTCATTACAATGCTCTATACGCTTGTCATCAAAATCCTCCATTACCATTGTCATCACAATCCTCCATGAAACTTGGGATCACATTGCTTCATGCCCTTTTCATCACAATGCTCCATGCTCCTTGAAATCAAAATGATCCATGACCTCTGTCATCACAATGCTCCAAACCTTTGTGATCACAATATTCCATAACACTTGTCATCACAACGCTCCATGATGCCTGTCATCACAATACTCCATGCCATTTTCATTACAATGCTCCATGACCTTTGTCATCACAATTCTCAATACACTTGTCATCACAATGCTCCCTGACAATTGTCGTCAGAATGCTCCTTGAACCCTGTCACAAAAAGGCTCCATGCCTTTTTCATCACAATGTCCCACGCCGTTTTCATCACAATGCTCCATGCCATTGTCATCAAAATACTCCACAAGCTTGTCATCAGAATGCTCCATGACCCTTGTCATCACAATTCTCCATGCACTTGTCAGCACAATGCTCCCTGACCCTTGTCATCACAATGCTCCAAGCCATTGTCATCACAATGCTCCGTTACCTTTGTCATCAGAATCCTCCATGACACTTGGCATCACAATGCTCCATGCCATTGTCATCACAATGGGCCATTACATATGTCATCACAATGCTCCCTGACACCTATCTTCACAATACTGCATGACCTGGTCATCACAATGCTCCATGCCCCTGTCATCACAATTCGCCATTCCAACTCTCATCGCAATAATCCATGAAACTTATTAGACCAATGCTCCATGCCCTTGTCATCACAATGCTCCATGCCCTTGTTATCACAATGCTTCATGACCCCTGTCATCACAATGCTCCGTGACTCCAGTCATCACAATGCTTCATGACCTTTGTCATCACAATGGTCCATGCCCTCGTCATCAACAGTCTCTGTGTCCTTTTTAATCACAATGCTCCATGAAGGTTTCATCACAATGCTCTTTGACCCTTGTCATCACAATGCTCTATGCCTTTCTCAGCACAATGCTCCATGACCCTTGTCATCACAATTCTCCATGCACATGTCAGCACAATGCTCCATGACCCATGTCATCACAATGCGCCATGCGCTTGTCATCACAGTGCTCCAAAATCTTGTCATCACAATGCTCCATAAACCTTGTCATCACAGTGCTCCATTCACTTCTCATCAAAATGCTCTCTCACCACTGATATCACAATGTTACATCACTATTCATCACAGAACTCCCTCACCCCTGTCATCACAATGTTCCATGACTCCTGTCATCACAATGCTACATGCACTTATCATCACAATGTTTGATGACCCCTGACATCACAATGTTCCATAACCCCTGTCATCAAAATGCTCCATGACCCTTTTCATCAAAATGCTCCATGACCCCTGACATCAAAATATTCCATAACCACTGTCATCAAAATATTCCATGACCCTTTTCATCAAATTGCTGCATGACGATGTCAACACAATGCTCCCGGCCCTTCTCATCACAATGCACCACGCACTTGTCATCAAAATGCTCTATGACCTTTGTCATCACAAAGATCCATGACCCTTGGCATCACCGTGCTCCATGCCATTGTCATCACAATGCTCCATGAACCCTCTCATCACATTGTTCCATGCAATTGTCATCAAAAAGCTCCATGACGCTTGTCATCACACTGCTCGATGCCCTTCTCATCACAATGCTCCTTGCCCTTGTCATTACAATCCTCCATGACCCATGTATCACTGTGTTCCGTGCCCTGGTCATCACAATGCTGCATGCCCACTCTCATCACAATAGTCCATGAAACATTTCAGACCAATGCTCAATGCCCTTGTCATCACAATGCTCCATTACCCCTGTCATAACAATGCTCCAGGACACCTGCCATCACAATCTTCCACGGCCTTGTCATCAAAAGTCTCCATGACCCTTGTCATCATAATGCCCCAAGGCCCCTGTAATCACAATGCTCCATGCGCTTTTCATCACAAAGCTCCATGACGCATGTCATCAGAATGCTCCATGGCCTTCTCATCACAATGCTCCATGACCTAGCCATCACAATGCTCCATTATCCCTGTCATAACAATGCTCCATGACCTCTGCCATCACAACGTTCCACGGCCATTTCATCACAATTCTCCCTGACCCTTTTCATCACAATGCCCCAAAACCCCTGTAATCACAATGCTCCTTGCGCTTGTCATCACAAAGCTCCATGACCCCTGTCATCACAATGCTCTGTGACTCCAGTCATCACTATGCTTCATAACGTTTGTCATCACAATGGTCCATGCCCGCGTCATCACAAGGTTCTGTGACCTTTGTAACCACAATGCTCCATGAACTTTTCACCACAATGCTCTGTGACCCTTGTCATCACAATGCTCCATGCCTTTGTCAGAACAAAGCTCCATGACCCTTGTCATCACAATGTGCCATGCGCTTTTCATCGCAACGGTCCACAACCTTGTCATCGCAATGCTCCATAAACCTTGTCATCACATTGCTCCATGCACTTCTCATCAAAATGCTCTCTCACCAGAGATATCACAATGTTCCATCACTAGTCACCACAATACTCCCTCACCCCTGTAATCACAATGTTCCATGACCCCTGTCATCACAATGTTACATCCCCTTATCATCACAGTGTTCCATGACCCCTGACATCACCGTGTTCCCTAAAAACCTGTCATCAAAATGCTCCATGACCCTTTTCATCCCAAAGCTCCATGACCCCTGACATCACAATGTTCTATAACACCTGTCATCAAAATGTTCCATTACACTTTTCATCAAATTGCTGCATAAACCTGTCATCAAAATGCTCCCTGCCCTTCTCATCACAATGCACCACGCCCTTGTCATCAAAATGCTCCATGACCTTTGTCATCACAAAGCTCCATGACCCTTGTCATCACAATGATCCATGTCATTGTCATCACAATGCTCCATGAACCCTCTCATCACAATGCTCCATGCCCTTGTCATTACAATCCTCCATGACCCATGTATCACAGAGTTCCGTGCCCTTGTCATCACAATGCTCCATGTCCACTCTCATCACAATAATCAATGAAACATTTCAGACCAATGCTCCATGCCCTTCTCATCACAGTGCTCCATTACCTCTGTCATAACAATGCTCAATGACCCCTGCCATCACAGTGTTCCACGGCCTTGTCATCACAAGGCTCCATGACACTTGTCATCACAATGCTCCAAGTCCCCTGCAATCACAATGCTCCATGCCCCTTTTCATCTCAATGCTCCATGAACCCTGTCATCACAATGCCCCATGCCCATCATCAAAATGCTTCAGGCTATTATCATCACAATGAAATCAAAATGCTCATGACCTCTGTCATCACAGTGCTCCAAACCCTTGTGATCACAATGTTCCATAACACTTATCATTACAACACTCCATGACGCTCGTCATCACAATTATCCATGGTCTTCTCATCACAATGCTCCATGACCTTTGTCATCACAATTCTCAATACACTTGTCATCACAGTGCTCCGCGACACTTGTTGTCAGTATGCTCCTTGAACCTCTCATGACAAGGCTCCATGCCTTTTTCATAACAATGATCCATGCACTTTTCATCACAATGCTCCAAGACCCCTGTAATCACAATGTTCCATGCCCTTGTCATCCCAAAGCTCCATGGCGCATGTCATCAGAATGCTCCATGGCCTTCTCATCACAATGCTCCATGCCCTTGTCATCACAATGCTCCAAGACCCCTGTAATCACAATGCTCCATACCCCTTTTCATCAGAATGCTCCATGAGACTTGTCATCACAAAGCTCCATGGTCTTCTCATCACATTGCTCCAGGACCTTGTCATCATCATGCTCCATTCCCTTGTAATCACAATGCTCCATGACCCCTGCCATCACAATCCTCGATGAACGTTTTCAGCCCAATGTTCCATGAACTTCTCATCACAATGCTCCATGACCAATATCTTCACCATGCTCCCTGACCACTGTCATCACAATGCTCCATGACACCTGACAACACAATTCTCCGGGACTCTTGTCATCACAATGCTCCATTCCCTAATCAACACAATGCTCCATGACCCCTGTCATCACAATACTCCATGAACATTTTCAGCCCAATGCTCCATGACCCTTGTCATCACAATGATCCATGCCCTTGTCATCCCAATGCTCCATGACCCCTGTATTCACAATGCTCCGTGACGCTTGTCATCACAGTGCTCCATGATACCTGTCATCACAATGCTCCATGCCTTTGTCAGCAAAATGCTACATTACCTTGTCATTACAATGCTCTATGCGCTTGTCATCACAATCCTCCATTACCATTGTCATCACAATCCTCCATGAACGTTGGGATCACATTGCTTCATGCCCTGCTCATCACAATGCTCCATGCTCCTTGAAATCAAAATGATCCATGACCTCTGTCATCACAATGCTCCAAACCCTTGTGATCACAATATTCCATAACACTTGTCATCACAACTCTTCATGATGCCTGTCATCACAATACTCCATGACCTTTTCTTCACAATGCTCCATGACCTTTGTCATCACAATTCTCAATACACTTGTCATCACAATGCTCCCTGACACTTGTCATCAGAATGCTCCTTGAACCCTGTCACAAAAAGGCTCCATGCCTTTTTCATCACAATGCCCCATGCCGTTTTCATCACAATGCTCCATGCCATTGTCATCAAAATACTCCACAAGCTTGTCATCAGAATGCTCCATGACCCTTGTCATCACAATTCTCCATGCACTTGTCAGCACAATGCTCCCTGACCCTTGTCATCACAATGCTCCAAACCATTGTCATCACAATGCTCCATTACCTTTGTCATCAGAATCCTCCATGACACTTGGCATCACAATGCTCCATGCCATTGTCATCACAATGGGCCATTACATATGTCATCACAATGCTCCTTGACACCTGTCTTCACAATACTGCATGACCTGGTCATCACAATGCTCCATGTCATTGTCATCAAAATACTCCACAAGCTTGTCATCAGAATGCTCCATGACCCTTGTCATCACAATTCTCCATGCACTTGTCAGCACAATGCTCCCTGACCCTTGTCATCACAATGCTCCAAGCCATTGTCATCACAATGCTCCATTACCTTTGTCATCAGAATCCTCCATTACACTTGGCATCACAATGCTCCATGCCATTGTCATCACAATGGGCCATTACATATGTCATCACAATGCTTCTTGACACCTGTCTTCACAATACTGCATGACCTGGTCATCACAATGCTCCATGCCCTTGTCATCACAATGCACCATTCCAACTGTCATCGCAATAATCCATGAAACTTATTACACCAATGCTCCATGCCCTTGTCATCACAATGCTCCATGCCCTTGTTATCACAATGCTCCATGACCCCTGTCATCACAGTGCTCCGTGACTCCAGTCATCACAATGCTTCATGACCTTTGTCATCACAATGGTCCATGCCCTCGTCATCAACAGTCTCTGTGACCTTTTTAGCCATAATGCTCCATGAAGTTTTTATCACAATGCTCTTTGACCCTTGTCATCACAATGCTCTATGCCTTTCTCAGCACAATGTTCCATGACCCTTGTCATCACAATGCTCCATGCGCTTGTCATCACAGTGCTCCACAATCTTGTCATCACAATGCTCCATGCACTTCTCATCAAAATGCTCTCTCACCACTGATATCACAATGTTACATCACTATTCATCACAGTACTCCCTCACCCCTGTCATCACAATGTTCCATGACTCCTGTCATCACAATGCTACATGCACTTATCATCACAATGTTCGATGACTCTGACATCACAATGTTCCATAACCCGTGTCATCAAAATGCTCAATGACTCTTTTCATCAAAATGCTCCATGACCCCTGACATTACAATTTTCCATAACACGTGTCATCAAAATATTCCATGACACTTTTCATCAAATTGCTGCATGACCCTGTCATCAAAATTCTCCCTGCCTTTCTCATCACAATGCACCATGCCCTTGTCATCAAAATGCTCCATGACCTTTGTCATCACAAAGCTCCATGACCCTTGTCATCACAATGCTCCATGTCATTGTCATCACAATGCTCCATGAACACTCTCATCACATTGCTCAATGCCCTTGTCATCACAATGCTGCATGCCCTTGTCATTACAATCCTCCATGACCCATGTATCACAGTGTTCCGTGCCCTTGTCATCACAATGCTCCATGCCCACTCTCATCACAATAATCAATGAAACATTTCAGACCAATGCTCCATGCCCTTCTCATTACAATGCTCCATTACCCCTGTCTTAACAGTGCTCCATGACCCCTGCCATCACAGTGTTCCCCGGCCTTGTTATCACAAGGCTCCAAACCCTTGTGATCACAATGTTCCATAACACTTGTCCTCACAACGCTCCATGATGCCTGTCATCACAATACTCCATGCCCTTTTCATCACAATGCTCCATGACCTTTGTCATCACAATTCTCAATACACTTGTCATCACAATGCTCCCTGACACTTGTCGTCAGAATGCTCCTTGAACCCTCTCACAAAAAGGCTCCATGCTTTTTCATCACAATGCACCATGCCGTTTTCATCACAATGCTCCATGCCATTGTTATCAAAATACTCCACAAGCTTCTCATCAGAATGCTCCATGACCCTTTTCATCACAATCCACCATGCCCTATTCATCACAATGCTCCAAGACACCTGTAATCACAATGCTCCATGACCTTGTCATCACAAAGCTCCATGACGCATGTCATCAGAATGCTCCATGGCCTTCTCATTACAATGTTCCATGCCCTTTTCATCACAATGCTCCAAGTCCCCTGTAATCACAATGCTCCATGCCCCATTTCATCAGAATGCTCCATGAGACTTGTCATCACAAAGCTCCATGGTTTCCTCATCACATTGCTCCAGGACTTTGTCATCCCCATGTTCCATTCCATTGTCATCACAATGCTCCATGACACCTGTCATCACAATACTCCATGAACATTTTCAGCCCAATGCTCCATGGCCTTCTCATCACAATGCTCCATGACCAATATCATCACCATGCTCCATGACCACGGTCATCACAACGCTCCATGACACCTGACAACACAATGATCCGGGACTCTTTTCATCACAATGCTCCATTCCGTAGTCATCAAAATGCTCCATGACCCCTGTCATCACAATACTCCATGAACATTTTCAGCCCAATGCTCCATGAACCTTTTAAGCACAATGATCCATGCCCTGGTCATCCCAATGCTCCATGACACCTGTATTCACAATGCTCCGTGACGCTTGTCATCACAGTGCTCCATGACACCTGTCATCACAATGCTCCATGCCATTGTCAGCAAAATGCTAAATGACCTTGTCATTACAATGCTCTATGCGCTTGTC
Source organism: Mesoplodon densirostris (assembly GCF_025265405.1). Taxonomy (NCBI): domain Eukaryota; kingdom Metazoa; phylum Chordata; class Mammalia; order Artiodactyla; family Ziphiidae; genus Mesoplodon; species Mesoplodon densirostris. The sequence goes on from NC_082661.1 coordinate 129,388,317, forward strand.
ATCAAAATCCTCCATTACCATTGTCATCACAATCCTCCATGAAACTTGGGATCACATTGCTTCATGCCCTTTTCATCACAATGCTCCATGCTCCTTGAAATCAAAATGATCCATGCCCTCTGTCATCACAATGCTCCAAACCTTTGTGATCACAATATTCCATAACACTTGTCATCACAACGCTCCATGATGCCTGTCATCACAATACTCCATGCCATTTTCATTACAATGCTCCATGACCTTTGTCATCACAATTCTCAATACACTTGTCATCACAATGCTCCCTGACAATTGTCGTCAGAATGCTCCTTGAACCCTGTCACAAAAAGGATCCATGCCTTTTTCATCACAATGTCCCACGCCATTTTCATCACAATGCTCCATGCCATTGTCATCAAAATACTCCACAAGCTTGTCATCAGAATGCTCCATGACCCTTGTCATCACAATTCTCCATGCACTTGTCAGCACAATGCTCCCTGACCCTTGTCATCACAATGCTCCAAGCCATTGTCATCACAATGCTCCGTTACCTTTGTCATCAGAATCCTCCATGACACTTGGCATCACAATGCTCCATGCCATTGTCATCACAATGGGCCATTACATATGTCATCACAATGCTCCCTGACACCTGTCTTCACAATACTGCATGACCTGGTCATCACAATGCTCCATGCCCCTGTCATCACAATTCGTCATTCCAACTCTCATCGCAATAATCCATGAAACTTATTAGACCAATTCTCCATGCCCTTGTCATCACAATGCTCCATGCCCTGGTTATCACAATGCTTCATGACCCCTGTCATCACAATGCTCCGTGACTCCAGTCATCACAATGCTTCATGACATTTGTCATCACAATGGTCCATGCCCTCGTCATCAACAGTCTCTGTGTCCTTTTTAATCACAATGCTCCATGAAGGTTTCATCACAATGCTCTTTGACCCTTGTCATCACAATGCTCTATGCCTTTCTCAGCACAATGCTCCATGACCCTTGTCATCACAATTCTCCATGCACATGTCAGCACAATGCTCCTTGACCCATGTCATCACAATGCGCCATGCGCTTGTCATCACAGTGCTCCACAATCTTGTCATCACAATGCTCCATAAACCTTGTCATCACAGTGCTCCATTCACTTCTCATCAAAATGCTCTCTCACCACTGATATCACAATGTTACATCACTATTCATCACAGAACTCCCTCACCCCTGTCATCACAATGTTCCATGACTCCTGTCATCACAATGCTACATGCACTTATCATCACAATGTTTGATGACCCCTGACATCACAATGTTCCATAACCCCTGTCATCAAAATGCTCCATGACCCTTTTCATCAAAATGCTCCATGACCCCTGACATCAAAATATTCCATAACCACTCTCATCAAAATATTCCATGACCCTTTTCATCAAATTGCTCCATGACGATGTCAACACAATGCTCCCGGCCCTTCTCATCACAATGCACCACGCACTTGTCATCAAAATGCTCTATGACCTTTGTCATCACAAAGATCCATGACCCTTAGCATCACCGTGCTCCATGCCATTGTCATCACAATGCTCCATGAACCCTCTCATCACATTGTTCCATGCAATTGTCATCAAAAAGCTCCATGACGCTTGTCATCACACTGCTCGATGCCCTTCTCATCACAATGCTCCTTGCCCTTGTCATTACAATCCTCCATGACCCATGTATCACTGTGTTCCGTGCCCTGGTCATCACAATGCTGCATGCCCACTCTCATCACAATAGTCCATGAAACATTTCAGACCAATGCTCAATGCCCTTGTCATCACAATGCTCCATTACCCCTGTCATAACAATGCTCCAGGACCCCTGCCATCACAATCTTCCACGGCCTTGTCATCAAAAGTCTCCATGACCCTTGTCATCATAATGCCCCAAGGCCCCTGTAATCACAATGCTCCATGCGCTTTTCATCACAAAGCTCCATGACGCATGTCATCAGAATGCTCCATGGCCTTCTCATCACAATGCTCCATGACCTAGCCATCACAATGCTCCATTATCCCTGTCATAACAATGCTCCATGACCTCTGCCATCACAACGTTCCACGGCCTTTTCATCACAAGTCTCCCTGACCCTTTTCATCACAATGCCCCAAAACCCCTGTAATCACAATGCTCCTTGCGCTTGTCATCACAAAGCTCCATGACCCCTGTCATCACAATGCTCTGTGACTCCAGTCATCACAATGCTTCATAACGTTTGTCATCACAATGGTCCATGCCCGCGTCATCACAAGGCTCTGTGACCTTTGTAACCACAGTGCTCCATGAACTTTTCACCACAATGCTCTGTGACCCTTGTCATCACAATGCTCCATGCCTTTGTCAGAACAAAGCTCCATGACCCTTGTCATCACAATGTGCCATGCGCTTTTCATCCCAACGGTCCACAATCTTGTCATCGCAATGCTCCATAAACCTTGTCATCACATTGCTCCATGCACTTCTCATCAAAATGCTCTCTCACCAGAGATATCACAATGTTCCATCACTAGTCACCAAAATACTCCCTCACCCCTGTAATCACAATGTTCCATGACCCCTGTCATCACCATGCTACATCCCCTTATCATCACAATGTTCCATGACCCCTGACATCACCGTGTTCCCTAAAAACCTGTCATCAAAATGCTCCATGACCCTTTTCATCCCAAAGCTCCATGACCCCTGACATCACAATGTTCTATAACACCTGTCATCAAAATGTTCCATTACACTTTTCATCAAATTGCTGCATAAACCTGTCATCAAAATGCTCCCTGCCCTTCTCATCACAATGCACCACGCCCTTGTCATCAAAATGCTCCATGACCTTTGTCATCACAAAGCTCCATGACCCTTGTCATCACAATGATCCATGTCATTGTCATCACAATGCTCCATGAACCCTCTCATCACAATGCTCCATGCCCTTGTCATTACAATCCTCCATGACCCATGTATCACAGAGTTCCGTGCCCTTGTCATCACAATGCTCCATGTCCACTCTCATCACAATAATCAATGAAACATTTCAGACCAATGCTCCATGCCCTTCTCATCACAGTGCTCCATTACCTCTGTCATAACAATGCTCAATGACCCCTCCCATCACAGTGTTCCACGGCCTTGTCATCACAAGGCTCCATGACACTTGTCATCACAATGCTCCAAGTCCCCTGCAATCACAATGCTCCATGCCCCTTTTCATCTCAATGCTCCATGAACCCTGTCATCACAATGCACCATGCCCATCATCATAATGTTTCAGGCTATTATCATCACAATGAAATCAAAATGCTCATGACCTCTGTCATCACAATGCTCCAAACCCTTGTGATCACAATGTTCCATAACACTTATCATTACAACACTCCATGACGCTCGTCATCACAATTATCCATGGTCTTCTCATCACAATGCTCCATGACCTTTGTCATCACAATTCTCAATACACTTGTCATCACAGTGCTCCGTGACACTTGTCGTCAGTATGCTCCTTGAACCTCTCATGACAAGGCTCCATGCCTTTTTCATAACAATGATCCATGCACTTTTCATCACAATGCTCCAAGACCCCTGTAATCACAATGTTCCATGCCCTTGTCATCCCAAAGCTCCATGGCGCATGTCATCAGAATGCTCCATGGCCTTCTCATCACAATGCTCCATGCCCTTGTCATCACAATGCTCCAAGACCCCTGTAATCACAATGCTCCATGTCCCTTTTCATCAGAATGCTCCATGAGACTTGTCATCACAAAGCTCCATGGTCTTCTCATCACATTGCTCCAGGACCTTGTCATCATCATGCTCCATTCCCTTGTAATCACAATGCTCCATGACCCCTGTCATCACAATCCTCGATGAACGTTTTCAGCCCAATGTTCCATGAACTTCTCATCACAATGCTCCATGACCAATATCTTCACCATGCTCCCTGACCACTGTCATCACAATGCTCCATGACACCTGACAACACAATTCTCCGGGACTCTTGTCATCACAATGCTCCATTCCCTAATCATCACAATGCTCCATGACCCCTGTCATCAAAATACTCCATGAACATTTTCAGCCCAATGCTCCATGACCCTTGTCATCACAATGATCCATGCCCTTGTCATCCCAATGCTCCATGACCCCTGTATTCACAATGCTCCGTGACGCTTGTCATCACAGTGCTCCATGATACCTGTCATCACAATGCTCCATGCCTTTGTCAGCAAAATGCTACATTACCTTGTCATTACAATGCTCTATGCGCTTGTCATCACAATCCTCCATTACCATTGTCATCACAATCCTCCATGAACGTTGGGATCACATTGCTTCATGCCCTGCTCATCACAATGCTCCATGCTCCTTGAAATCAAAATGATCCATGACCTCTGTCATCACAAAGCTCCAAACCCTTGTGATCACAATATTCCATAACACTTGTCATCACAACTCTTCATGATGCCTGTCATCACAATACTCCATGACCTTTTCTTCACAATGCTCCATGACCTTTGTCATCACAATTCTCAATACACTTGTCATCACAATGCTCCCTGACACTTGTCATCAGAATGCTCCTTGAACCCTGTCACAAAAAGGCTCCATGCCTTTTTCATCACAATGCCCCATGCCGTTTTCATCACAATGCTCCATGCCATTGTCATCAAAATACTCCACAAGCTTGTCATCAGAATGCTCCATGACCCTTGTCATCACAATTCTCCATGCACTTGTCAGCACAATGCTCCCTGACCCTTGTCATCACAATGCTCCAAACCATTGTCATCACAATGCTCCATTACCTTTGTCATCAGAATCCTCCATGACACTTGGCATCACAATGCTCCATGCCATTGTCATCACAATGGGCCATTACATATGTCATCACAATGCTCCTTGACACCTGTCTTCACAATACTGCATGACCTGGTCATCACAATGCTCCATGTCATTGTCATCAAAATACTCCACAAGCTTGTCATCAGAATGCTCCATGACCCTTGTCATCACAATTCTCCATGCAGTTGTCAACACAATGCTCCCTGACCCTTGTCATCACAATGCTCCAAGCCATTGTCATCACAATGCTCCATTAACTTTGTCATCAGAATCCTCCATGACACTTGGCATCACAATGCTCCATGCCATTGTCATCACAATGGGCCATTACATATGTCATCACAATGCTTCTTGACACCTGTCTTCACAATACTGCATGACCTGGTCATCACAATGCTCCATGCCCTTGTCATCACAATGCACCATTCCAACTGTCATCGCAATAATCTATGAAACTTATTTCACCAATGCTCCATGCCCTTGTCATCACAATGCTCCATGCCCTTGTTATCACAATGCTCCATGACCCCTGTCATCACAGTGCTCCGTGACTCCAGTCATCACAATGCTTCATGACCTTTGTCATCACAATGGTCCATGCCCTCGTCATCAACAGTCTCTGTGACCTTTTTAACCATAATGCTCCATGAAGTTTTTATCACAATGCTCTTTGACCCTTGTCATCACAATGCTCCATGCCTTTCTCAGCACAATGCTCCATGACCCTTGTCATCACAATGCTCCATGCGCTTGTCATCACAGAGCTCCACAATCTTGTCATCACAATGCTCCATGCACTTCTCATCAAAATGCTCTCTCACCACTGATATCACAATGTTACATCACTATTCATCACAGTACTCCCTCACCCCTGTCATCACAATGTTCCATGACTCCTGTCATCACAATGCTACATGCACTTATCATCACAATGTTCGATGACTCTGACATCACAATGTTCCATAACCCGTGTCATCACAATGCTCAATGACTCTTTTCATCAAAATGCTCCATGACCCCTGACATTACAATTTTCCATAACCCGTGTCATCAAAATATTCCATGACACTTTTCATCAAATTGCTGCATGACCCTGTCATCAAAATTCTCCCTGCCCTTCTCATCACAATGCACCATGCCCTTGTCATCAAAATGCTCCATGACCTTTGTCATCACAAAGCTCCATGACCCTTGTCATCACAATGCTCCATGTCATTGTCATCACAATGCTCCATGAACACTCTCATCACATTGCTCAATGCCCTTGTCATCACAATGCTCCATGCCCTTGTCATTACAATCCTCCATGACCCATGTATCACAGTGTTCCGTGCCCTTGTCATCACAATGCTCCATGCCCACTCTCATCACAATAATCAATGAAACATTTCAGACCAATGCTCCATGCCCTTCTCATTACAATGCTCCCTTACCCCTGTCTTAACAGTGCTCCATGACCCCTGCCATCACAGTGTTCCCCGGCCTTGTTATCACAAGGCTCCAAACCCTTGTGATCACAATGTTCCATAACACTTGTCCTCACAACGCTCCATGATGCCTGTCATCACAATACTCCATGCCCTTTTCATCACAATGCTCCATGACCTTTGTCATCACAATTCTCAATACACTTGTCATCACAATGCTCCCTGACACTTGTCGTCAGAATGCTCCTTGAACCCTCTCACAAAAAGGCTCCATGCTTTTTCATCACAATGCACCATGCCGTTTTCATCACAATGCTCCATGCCATTGTTATCAAAATACTCCACAAGCTTCTCATCAGAATGCTCCATGACCCTTTTCATCACAATCCACCATGCCCTATTCATCACAATGCTCCAAGACCCCTGTAATCACAATGCTCCATGACCTTGTCATCACAAAGCTCCATGACGCATGTCATCAGAATGCTCCATGGCCTTCTCATTACAATGTTCCATGCCCTTTTCATCACAATGCTCCAAGTCCCCTGTAATCACAATGCTCCATGCCCCATTTCATCAGAATGCTCCATGAGACTTGTCATCACAAAGCTCCATGGTTTCCTCATCACATTGCTCCAGGACCTTGTCATCCCCATGTTCCATTCCCTTGTCATCACAATGCTCCATGACACCTGTCATCACAATACTCCATGAACATTTTCAGCCCAATGCTCCATGGCCTTCTCATCACAATGCTCCATGACCAATATCATCACCATGCTCCATGACCACGGTCATCACAACGCTCCATGACACCTGACAACACAATGATCCGGGACTCTTTTCATCACAATGCTCCATTCCGTAGTCATCAAAATGCTCCATGACCCCTGTCATCACAATACTCCATGAACATTTTCAGCCCAATGCTCCATGAACCTTGTAAGCACAATGATCCATGCCCTGGTCATCCCAATGCTCCATGACACCTGTATTCACAATGCTCCGTGACGCTTGTCATCACAGTGCTCCATGACACCTGTCATCACAATGCTCCATGCCATTGTCAGCAAAATGCTAAATGACCTTGTCATTACAATGCTCTATGCGCTTGTCATCAAAATCCTCCATTACCATTGTCATCACAATCCTCCATGAAACTTGGGATCACATTGCTTCATGCCCTTTTCATCACAATGCTCCATGCTCCTTGAAATCAAAATGATCCATGCCCTCTGTCATCACAATGCTCCAAACCTTTGTGATCACAATATTCCATAACACTTGTCATCACAACGCTCCATGATGCCTGTCATCACAATACTCCATGCCATTTTCATTACAATGCTCCATGACCTTTGTCATCACAATTCTCAATACACTTGTCATCACAATGCTCCCTGACAATTGTCGTCAGAATGCTCCTTGAACCCTGTCACAAAAAGGCTCCATGCCTTTTTCATCACAATGTCCCACGCCGTTTTCATCACAATGCTCCATGCCATTGTCATCAAAATACTCCACAAGCTTGTCATCAGAATGCTCCATGACCCTTGTCATCACAATTCTCCATGCACTTGTCAGCACAATGCTCCCTGACCCTTGTCATCACAATGCTCCAAGCCATTGTCATCACAATGCTCCGTTACCTTTGTCATCAGAATCCTCCATGACAATTGGCATCACAATGCTCCATGCCATTGTCATCACAATGGGCCATTACATATGTCATCACAATGCTCCCTGACACCTGTCTTCACAATACTGCATGACCTGGTCATCACAATGCTCCATGCCCCTGTCATCACAATTCGTCATTCCAACTCTCATCGCAATAATCCATGAAACTTATTAGACCAATGCTCCATGCCCTTGTCATCACAATGCTCCATGCCCTGGTTATCACAATGCTTCATGACCCCTGTCATCACAATGCTCCGTGACTCCAGTCATCACAATGCTTCATGACATTTGTCATCACAATGGTCCATGCCCTCGTCATCAACAGTCTCTGTGTCCTTTTTAATCACAATGCTCCATGAAGGTTTCATCACAATGCTCTTTGACCCTTGTCATCACAATGCTCTATGCCTTTCTCAGCACAATGCTCCATGACCCTTGTCATCACAATTCTCCATGCACATGTCAGCACAATGCTCCTTGACCCATGTCATCACAATGCGCCATGCGCTTGTCATCACAGTGCTCCACAATCTTGTCATCACAATGCTCCATAAACCTTGTCATCACAGTGCTCCATTCACTTCTCATCAAAATGCTCTCTCACCACTGATATCACAATGTTACATCACTATTCATCACAGAACTCCCTCACCCCTGTCATCACAATGTTCCATGACTCCTGTCATCACAATGCTACATGCACTTATCATCACAATGTTTGATGACCCCTGACATCACAATGTTCCATAACCCCTGTCATCAAAATGCTCCATGACCCTTTTCATCAAAATGCTCCATGACCCCTGACATCAAAATATTCCATAACCACTCTCATCAAAATATTCCATGACCCTTTTCATCAAATTGCTCCATGACGATGTCAACACAATGCTCCCGGCCCTTCTCATCACAATGCACCACGCACTTGTCATCAAAATGCTCTATGACCTTTGTCATCACAAAGATCCATGACCCTTAGCATCACCGTGCTCCATGCCATTGTCATCACAATGCTCCATGAACCCTCTCATCACATTGTTCCATGCAATTGTCATCAAAAAGCTCCATGACGCTTGTCATCACACTGCTCGATGCCCTTCTCATCACAATGCTCCTTGCCCTTGTCATTACAATCCTCCATGACCCATGTATCACTGTGTTCCGTGCCCTGGTCATCACAATGCTGCATGCCCACTCTCATCACAATAGTCCATGAAACATTTCAGACCAATGCTCAATGCCCTTGTCATCACAATGCTCCATTACCCCTGTCATAACAATGCTCCAGGACCCCTGCCATCACAATCTTCCACGGCCTTGTCATCAAAAGTCTCCATGACCCTTGTCATCATAATGCCCCAAGGCCCCTGTAATCACAATGCTCCATGCGCTTTTCATCACAAAGCTCCATGACGCATGTCATCAGAATGCTCCATGGCCTTCTCATCACAATGCTCCATGACCTAGCCATCACAATGCTCCATTATCCCTGTCATAACAATGCTCCATGACCTCTGCCATCACAACGTTCCACGGCCTTTTCATCACAAGTCTCCCTGACCCTTTTCATCACAATGCCCTAAAACCCCTGTAATCACAATGCTCCTTGCGCTTGTCATCACAAAGCTCCATGACCCCTGTCATCACAATGCTCTGTGACTCCAGTCATCACAATGCTTCATAACGTTTGTCATCACAATGGTCCATGCCCGCGTCATCACAAGGCTCTGTGACCTTTGTAACCACAATGCTCCATGAAATTTTCACCACAATGCTCTGTGACCCTTGTCATCACAATGCTCCATGCCTTTGTCAGAACAAAGCTCCATGACCCTTGTCATCACAATGTGCCATGCGCTTTTCATCGCAACGGTCCACAACCTTGTCATCGCAATGCTCCATAAACCTTGTCATCACATTGCTCCATGCACTTCTCATCAAAATGCTCTCTCACCAGAGATATCACAATGTTCCATCACTAGTCACCACAATACTCCCTCACCCCTGTAATCACAATGTTCCATGACCCCTGTCATCACAATGCTACATCCCCTTATCATCACAATGTTCCATGACCCCTGACATCACCGTGTTCCCTAAAAACCTGTCATCAAAATGCTCCATGACCCTTTTCATCCCAAAGCTCCATGACCCCTGACATCACAATGTTCTATAACACCTGTCATCAAAATGTTCCATTACACTTTTCATCAAATTGCTACATAAACCTGTCATCAAAATGCTCCATGACCCTTTTCATCCCAAAGCTCCATGACCCCTGACATCACAATGTTCTATAACACCTGTCATCAAAATGTTCCATTACACTTTTCATCAAATTGCTGCATAAACCTGTCATCAAAATGCTCCCTGCCCTTCTCATCACAATGCACCACGCCCTTGTCATCAAAATGCTCCATGACCTTTGTCATCACAAAGCTCCATGACCCTTGTCATCACAATGATCCATGTCATTGTCATCACAATGCTCCATGAACCCTCTCATCACAATGCTCCATGCCCTTGTCATTACAATCCTCCATGACCCATGTATCACAGAGTTCCGTGCCCTTGTCATCACAATGCTCCATGTCCACTCTCATCACAATAATCAATGAAACATTTCAGACCAATGCTCCATGCCCTTCTCATCACAGTGCTCCATTACCTCTGTCATAACAATGCTCAATGACCCCTCCCATCACAGTGTTCCACGGCCTTGTCATCACAAGGCTCCATGACACTTTTCATCACAATGCTCCAAGTCCCCTGCAATCACAATGCTCCATGCCCCTTTTCATCTCAATGCTCCATGAACCCTGTCATCACAATGCACCATGCCCATCATCATAATGTTTCAGGCTATTATCATCACAATGAAATCAAAATGCTCATGACCTCTGTCATCACAATGCTCCAAACCCTTGTGATCACAATGTTCCATAACACTTATCATTACAACACTCCATGACGCTCGTCATCACAATTATCCATGGTCTTCTCATCACAATGCTCCATGACCTTTGTCATCACAATTCTCAATACACTTGTCATCACAGTGCTCCGTGACACTTGTCGTCAGTATGCTCCTTGAACCTCTCATGACAAGGCTCCATGCCTTTTTCATAACAATGATCCATGCACTTTTCATCACAATGCTCCAAGACCCCTGTAATCACAATGTTCCATGCCCTTGTCATCCCAAAGCTCCATGGCGCATGTCATCAGAATGCTCCATGGCCTTCTCATCACAATGCTCCATGCCCTTGTCATCACAATGCTCCAAGACCCCTGTAATCACAATGCTCCTTGTCCCTTTTCATCAGAATGCTCCATGAGACTTGTCATCACAAAGCTCCATGGTCTTCTCATCACATTGCTCCAGGACCTTGTCATCATCATGCTCCATTCCCTTGTAATCACAATGCTCCATGACCCCTGTCATCACAATCCTCGATGATCGTTTTCAGCCCAATGTTCCATGAACTTCTCATCACAATGCTCCATGACCAATATCTTCACCATGCTCCCTGACCACTGTCATCACAATGCTCCATGACACCTGACAACACAATTCTCCGGGACTCTTGTCATCACAATGCTCCATTCCCTAATCATCACAATGCTCCATGACCCCTGTCATCACAATACTCCATGAACATTTTCAGCCCAATGCTCCATGACCCTTGTCATCACAATGATCCATGTCCTTGTCATCCCAATGCTCCATGACCCCTGTATTCACAATGTTCCGTGACGCTTGTCATCACAGTGCTCCATGATACCTGTCATCACAATGCTCCATGCCTTTGTCAGCAAAATGCTACATTACCTTGTCATTACAATGCTCTATGCGCTTGTCATCACAATCCTCCATTACCATTGTCATCACAATCCTCCATGAACGTTGGGATCACATTGCTTCATGCCCTGCTCATCACAATGCTCCATGCTCCTTGAAATCAAAATGATCCATGACCTCTGTCATCACAATGCTCCAAACCCTTGTGATCACAATATTCCATAACACTTGTCATCACAACTCTCCATGATGCCTGTCATCACAATACTCCATGACTTTTTTTCACAATGCTCCATGACATTTGTCATCACAATTCTCAATACACTTGTCATCACAATGCTCCCTGACACTTGTCATCAGAATGCTCCTTGAACCCTGTCACAAAAAGGCTCCATGCCTTTTTCATCACAATGCCCCATGCCGTTTTCATCACAATGCTCCATGCCATTGTCATCAAAATACTCCACAAGCTTGTCATCAGAATGCTCCATGACCCTTGTCATCACAATTCTCCATGCAATTGTCAGCACAATGCTCCCTGACCCTTGTCATCACAATGCTCCAAACCATTGTCATCACAATGCTCCATTACCTTTGTCATCAGAATCCTCCATGACACTTGGCATCACAATGCTCCATGCCATTGTCATCACAATGGGCCATTACATATGTCATCACAATGCTCCTTGACACCTGTCTTCACAATACTGCATGACCTGGTCATCACAATGCTCCATGTCATTGTCATCAAAATACTCCACAAGCTTGTCATCAGAATGCTCCAGGACCCTTGTCATCACAATTCTCCATGCACTTGTCAGCACAATGCTCCCTGACCCTTGTCATCACAATGCTCCAAGCCATTGTCATCACAATGCTCCATTAACTTTGTCATCAGAATCCTCCATGACACTTGGCATCACAATGCTCCATGCCATTGTCATCACAATGGGCCATTACATATGTCATCACAATGCTTCTTGACACCTGTCTTCACAATACTGCATGACCTGGTCATCACAATGCTCCATGCCCTTGTCATCACAATGCACCATTCCAACTGTCATCGCAATAATCCATGAAACTTATTACACCAATGCTCCATGCCCTTGTCATCACAATGCTCCATGCCCTTGTTATCACAATGCTCCATGACCCCTGTCATCACAGTGCTCCGTGACTCCAGTCATCACAATGCTTCATGACCTTTGTCATCACAATGGTCCATGCCCTCGTCATCAACAGGCTCTGTGACCTTTTTAACCATAATGCTCCATGAAGTTTTTATCACAATGCTCTTTGACCCTTGTCATCACAATGCTCTATGCCTTTCTCAGCACAATGCTCCATGACCCTTGTCATCACAATGCTCCATGCGCTTGTCATCACAGTGCTCCACAATCTTGTCATCACAATGCTCCATGCACTTCTCATCAAAATGCTCTCTCACCACTGATATCACAATGTTACATCACTATTCATCACAGTACTCCCTCACCTCTGTCATCACAATGTTCCATGACTCCTGTCATCACAATGCTACATGCACTTATCATCACAATGTTCGATGACTCTGACATCACAATGTTCCATAACCCGTGTCATCAAAATGCTCAATGACTTTTTTCATCAAAATGCTCCATGACCCCTGACATTACAATTTTCCATAACCCGTGTCATCAAAATATTCCATGACACTTTTCATCAAATTGCTGCATGACCCTGTCATCAAAATTCTCCCTGCCCTTCTCATCACAATGCACCATGCCCTTGTCATCACAATGCTCCATGTCATTGTCATCACAATGCTCCATGAACACTCTCATCACATTGCTCAATGCCCTTGTCATCACAATGCTCCATGCCCTTGTCATTACAATCCTCCATGACCCATGTATCACAGTGTTCCGTGCCCTTGTCATCACAATGCTCCATGCCCACTCTCATCACAATAATCAATGAAACATTTCAGACCAATGCTCCATGCCCTTCTCATTACAATGCTCCATTACCCCTGTCTTAACAGTGCTCCATGACCCCTGCCATCACAGTGTTCCCCGGCCTTGTTATCACAAGGCTCCAAACCCTTGTGATCACAATGTTCCATAACACTTGTCCTCACAACGCTCCATGATGCCTGTCATCACAATACTCCATGCCCTTTTCATCACAATGCTCCATGACCTTTGTCATCACAATTCTCAATACACTTGTCATCACAATGCTCCCTGACACTTGTCGTCAGAATGCTCCTTGAACCCTCTCACAAAAAGGCTCCATGCTTTTTCATCACAATGCACCATGCCGTTTTCATCACAATGCTCCATGCCATTGTTATCAAAATACTCCACAAGCTTCTCATCAGAATGCTCCATGACCCTTTTCATCACAATCCACCATGCCCTATTCATCACAATGCTCCAAGACCCCTGTAATCACAATGCTCCATGACCTTGTCATCACAAAGCTCCATGACGCATGTCATCAGAATGCTCCATGGCCTTCTCATTACAATGTTCCATGCCCTTTTCATCACAATGCTCCAAGTCCCCTGTAATCACAATGCTCCATGCCCCATTTCATCAGAATGCTCCATGAGACTTGTCATCACAAAGCTCCATGGTTTCCTCATCACATTGCTCCAGGACCTTGTCATCCCCGTGTTCCATTCCCTTGTCATCACAATGCTCCATGACACCTGTCATCACAATACTCCATGAACATTTTCAGCCCAATGCTCCATGGCCTTCTCATCACAATGCTCCATGACCAATATCATCACCATGCTCCATGACCACGGTCATCACAACGCTCCATGACACCTGACAACACAATGATCCGGGACTCTTTTCATCACAATGCTCCATTCCGTAGTCATCAAAATGCTCCATGACCCCTGTCATCACAATACTCCATGAACATTTTCAGCCCAATGCTCCATGAACCTTGTAAGCACAATGATCCATGCCCTGGTCATCCCAATGCTCCATGACACCTGTATTCACAATGCTCCGTGACGCTTGTCATCACAGTGCTCCATGACACCTGTCATCACAATGCTCCATGCCATTGTCAGCAAAATGCTAAATGACCTTGTCATTACAATGCTCTATGCGCTTGTCATCAAAATCCTCCATTACCATTGTCATCACAATCCTCCATGAAACTTGGGATCACATTGCTTCATGCCCTTTTCATCACAATGCTCCATGCTCCTTGAAATCAAAATGATCCATGCCCTCTGTCATCACAATGCTCCAAACCTTTGTGATCACAATATTCCATAACACTTGTCATCACAACGCTCCATGATGCCTGTCATCACAATACTCCATGCCATTTTCATTACAATGCTCCATGACCTTTGTCATCACAATTCTCAATACACTTGTCATCACAATGCTCCCTGACAATTGTCGTCAGAATGCTCCTTGAACCCTGTCACAAAAAGGCTCCATGCCTTTTTCATCACAATGTCCCACGCCGTTTTCATCACAATGCTCCATGCCATTGTCATCAAAATACTCCACAAGCTTGTCATCAGAATGCTCCATGACCCTTGTCATCACAATTCTCCATGCACTTGTCAGCACAATGCTCCCTGACCCTTGTCATCACAATGCTCCAAGCCATTGTCATCACAATGCTCCGTTACCTTTGTCATCAGAATCCTCCATGACACTTGGCATCACAATGCTCCATGCCATTGTCATCACAATGGGCCATTACATATGTCATCACAATGCTCCCTGACACCTGTCTTCACAATACTGCATGACCTGGTCATCACAATGCTCCATGCCCCTGTCATCACAATTCGCCATTCCAACTCTCATCGCAATAATCCATGAAACTTATTAGACCAATGCTCCATGCCCTTGTCATCACAATGCTCCATGCCCTTGTTATCACAATGCTTCATGACCCCTGTCATCACAATGCTCCGTGACTCCAGTCATCACAGTGCTTCATGACATTTGTCATCACAATGGTCCATGCCCTCGTCATCAACAGTCTCTGTGTCCTTTTTAATCACAATGCTCCATGAAGGTTTCATCACAATGCTCTTTGACCCTTGTCATCACAATGCTCTATGCCTTTCTCAGCACAATGCTCCATGACCCTTGTCATCACAATTCTCCATGCAGTTGTCAGCACAATGCTCCCTGACCCTTGTCATCACAATGCTCCATGCCCTTGTCATCACAATGCACCATTCCAACTGTCATCGCAATAATCCATGAAACTTATTAAACCAATGCTCCATGCCCTTGTCATCACAATGTTCCATGCCCTTGTTATCACAATGCTCCATGACCCCTGTCATCACAGTGCTCCGTGACTCCAGTCATCACAATGCTTCATGACCTTTGTCATCACAATGGTCCATGCCCTCGTCATCAACAGTCTCTGTGACCTTTTTAACCATAATGCTCCATGAAGTTTTTATCACAATGCTCTTTGACCCTTGTCATCACAATGCTCTATGCCTTTCTCAGCACAATGCTCCATGACCCTTGTCATCACAATTCTCCATGCACATGTCAGCACAATGCTCCTTGACCCATGTCATCACAATGCGCCATGCGCTTGTCATCACAGTGCTCCACAATCTTGTCATCACAATGCTCCATAAACCTTGTCATCACAGTGCTCCATTCACTTCTCATCAAAATGCTCTCTCACCACTGATATCACAATGTTACATCACTATTCATCACAGAACTCCCTCACCCCTGTCATCACAATGTTCCATGACTCCTGTCATCACAATGCTACATGCACTTATCATCACAATGTTTGATGACCCCTGACATCACAATGTTCCATAACCCCTGTCATCAAAATGCTCCATGACCCTTTTCATCAAAATGCTCCATGACCCCTGACATCAAAATATTCCATAACCACTGTCATCAAAATATTCCATGACCCTTTTCATCAAATTGCTCCATGACGATGTCAACACAATGCTCCCGGCCCTTCTCATCACAATGCACCACGCACTTGTCATCAAAATGCTCTATGACCTTTGTCATCACAAAGATCCATGAGCCTTGGCATCACCGTGCTCCATGCCATTGTCATCACAATGCTCCATGAACCCTCTCATCACATTGTTCCATGCAATTGTCATCAAAAAGCTCCATGACGCTTTTCATTACACTGCTCGATGCCCTTCTCATCACAATGCTCCTTGCCCTTGTCATTACAATCCTCCATGACCCATGTATCACTGTGTTCCGTGCCCTGGTCATCACAATGCTGCATGCCCACTCTCATCACAATAGTCCATGAAACATTTCAGACCAATGCTCAATGCCCTTGTCATCACAATGCTCCATTACCCCTGTCATAACAATGCTCCAGGACACCTGCCATCACAATCTTCCACGGCCTTGTCATCAAAAGTCTCCATGACCCTTGTCATCATAATGCCCCAAGGCCCCTGTAATCACAATGCTCCATGCGCTTTTCATCACAAAGCTCCATGACGCATGTCATCAGAATGCTCCATGGCCTTCTCATCACAATGCTCCATGACCTAGCCATCACAATGCTCCATTATCCCTGTCATAACAATGCTCCATGACCTCTGCCATCACAACGTTCCACGGCCTTTTCATCACAAGTCTCCCTGACCCTTTTCATCACAATGCCCCAAAACCCCTGTAATCACAATGCTCCTTGCGCTTGTCATCACAAAGCTCCATGACCCCTGTCATCACAATGCTCTGTGACTCCAGTCATCACAATGCTTCATAACGTTTGTCATCACAATGGTCCATGCCCGCGTCATCACAAGGCTCTGTGACCTTTGTAACCACAATGCTCCATGAACTTTTCACCACAATGCTCTGTGACCCTTGTCATCACAATGCTCCATGCCTTTGTCAGAACAAAGCTCCATGACCCTTGTCATCACAATGTGCCATGCGCTTTTCATCGCAACGGTCCACAACCTTGTCATCGCAATGCTCCATAAACCTTGTCATCACATTGCTCCATGCACTTCTCATCAAAATGCTCTCTCACCAGAGATATCACAATGTTCCATCACTAGTCACCACAATACTCCCTCACCCCTGTAATCACAATGTTCCATGACCCCTGTCATCACAATGCTACATCCCCTTATCATCACAATGTTCCATGACCCCTGACATCACCGTGTTCCCTAAAAACCTGTCATCAAAATGCTCCATGACCCTTTTCATCCCAAAGCTCCATGACCCCTGACATCACAATGTTCTATAACACCTGTCATCAAAATGTTCCATTACACTTTTCATCAAATTGCTGCATAAACCTGTCATCAAAATGCTCCCTGCCCTTCTCATCACAATGCACCACGCCCTTGTCATCAAAATGCTCCATGACCTTTGTCATCACAAAGCTCCATGACCCTTGTCATCACAATGATCCATGTCATTGTCATCACAATGCTCCATGAACCCTCTCATCACAATGCTCCATGCCCTTGTCATTACAATCCTCCATGACCCATGTATCACAGAGTTCCGTGCCCTTGTCATCACAATGCTCCATGTCCACTCTCATCACAATAATCAATGAAACATTTCAGACCAATGCTCCATGCCCTTCTCATCACAGTGCTCCATTACCTCTGTCATAACAATGCTCAATGACCCCTGCCATCACAGTGTTCCACGGCCTTGTCATCACAAGGCTCCATGACACTTGTCATCACAATGCTCCAAGTCCCCTGCAATCACAATGCTCCATGCCCCTTTTCATCTCAATGCTCCATGAACCCTGTCATCACAATGCACCATGCCCATCATCATAATGTTTCAGGCTATTATCATCACAATGAAATCAAAATGCTCATGACCTCTGTCATCACAATGCTCCAAACCCTTGTGATCACAATGTTCCATAACACTTATCATTACAACACTCCA
The DNA here is from genome assembly GCF_025265405.1 of Mesoplodon densirostris. Lineage (NCBI taxonomy): Eukaryota > Metazoa > Chordata > Mammalia > Artiodactyla > Ziphiidae > Mesoplodon > Mesoplodon densirostris. The sequence continues at coordinate 129,407,030 of NC_082661.1, forward strand.
TGACGCTCGTCATCACAATTATCCATGGTCTTCTCATCACAATGCTCCATGACCTTTGTCATCACAATTCTCAATACACTTGTCATCACAGTGCTCCGTGACACTTGTCGTCAGTATGCTCCTTGAACCTCTCATGACAAGGCTCCATGCCTTTTTCATAACAATGATCCATGCACTTTTCATCACAATGCTCCAAGACCCCTGTAATCACAATGTTCCATGCCCTTGTCATCCCAAAGCTCCATGGCGCATGTCATCAGAATGCTCCATGGCCTTCTCATCACAATGCTCCATGCCCTTATCATCACAATGCTCCAAGACCCCTGTAATCACAATACTCCATGAACATTTTCAGCCCAATGCTCCATGAACCTTGTAAGCACAATGATCCATGCCCTGGTCATCCCAATGCTCCATGACACCTGTATTCACAATGCTCCGTGACGCTTGTCATCACAGTGCTCCATGACACCTGTCATCACAATGCTCCATGCCATTGTCAGCAAAATGCTAAATGACCTTGTCATTACAATGCTCTATGCGCTTGTCATCAAAATCCTCCATTACCATTGTCATCACAATCCTCCATGAAACTTGGGATCACATTGCTTCATGCCCTTTTCATCACAATGCTCCATGCTCCTTGAAATCAAAATGATCCATGCCCTCTGTCATCACAATGCTCCAAACCTTTGTGATCACAATATTCCATAACACTTGTCATCACAACGCTCCATGATGCCTGTCATCACAATACTCCATGCCATTTTCATTACAATGCTCCATGACCTTTGTCATCACAATTCTCAATACACTTGTCATCACAATGCTCCCTGACAATTGTCGTCAGAATGCTCCTTGAACCCTGTCACAAAAAGGCTCCATGCCTTTTTCATCACAATGTCCCACGCCGTTTTCATCACAATGCTCCATGCCATTGTCATCAAAATACTCCACAAGCTTGTCATCAGAATGCTCCATGACCCTTGTCATCACAATTCTCCATGCACTTGTCAGCACAATGCTCCCTGACCCTTGTCATCACAATGCTCCAAGCCATTGTCATCACAATGCTCCGTTACCTTTGTCATCAGAATCCTCCATGACACTTGGCATCACAATGCTCCATGCCATTGTCATCACAATGGGCCATTACATATGTCATCACAATGCTCCCTGACACCTGTCTTCACAATACTGCATGACCTGGTCATCACAATGCTCCATGCCCCTGTCATCACAATTCGCCATTCCAACTCTCATCGCAATAATCCATGAAACTTATTAGACCAATGCTCCATGCCCTTGTCATCACAATGCTCCATGCCCTTGTTATCACAATGCTTCATGACCCCTGTCATCACAATGCTCCGTGACTCCAGTCATCACAATGCTTCATGACATTTGTCATCACAATGGTCCATGCCCTCGTCATCAACAGTCTCTGTGTCCTTTTTAATCACAATGCTCCATGAAGGTTTCATCACAATGCTCTTTGACCCTTGTCATCACAATGCTCTATGCCTTTCTCAGCACAATGCTCCATGACCCTTGTCATCACAATTCTCCATGCAGTTGTCAGCACAATGCTCCCTGACCCTTGTCATCACAATGCTCCATGCCCTTGTCATCACAATGCACCATTCCAACTGTCATCGCAATAATCCATGAAACTTATTAAACCAATGCTCCATGCCCTTGTCATCACAATGTTCCATGCCCTTGTTATCACAATGCTCCATGACCCCTGTCATCACAGTGCTCCGTGACTCCAGTCATCACAATGCTTCATGACCTTTGTCATCACAATGGTCCATGCCCTCGTCATCAACAGTCTCTGTGACCTTTTTAACCATAATGCTCCATGAAGTTTTTATCACAATGCTCTTTGACCCTTGTCATCACAATGCTCTATGCCTTTCTCAGCACAATGCTCCATGACCCTTGTCATCACAATTCTCCATGCACATGTCAGCACAATGCTCCTTGACCCATGTCATCACAATGCGCCATGCGCTTGTCATCACAGTGCTCCACAATCTTGTCATCACAATGCTCCATAAACCTTGTCATCACAGTGCTCCATTCACTTCTCATCAAAATGCTCTCTCACCACTGATATCACAATGTTACATCACTATTCATCACAGAACTCCCTCACCCCTGTCATCACAATGTTCCATGACTCCTGTCATCACAATGCTACATGCACTTATCATCACAATGTTTGATGACCCCTGACATCACAATGTTCCATAACCCCTGTCATCAAAATGCTCCATGACCCTTTTCATCAAAATGCTCCATGACCCCTGACATCAAAATATTCCATAACCACTGTCATCAAAATATTCCATGACCCTTTTCATCAAATTGCTCCATGACGATGTCAACACAATGCTCCCGGCCCTTCTCATCACAATGCACCACGCACTTGTCATCAAAATGCTCTATGACCTTTGTCATCACAAAGATCCATGAGCCTTGGCATCACCGTGCTCCATGCCATTGTCATCACAATGCTCCATGAACCCTCTCATCACATTGTTCCATGCAATTGTCATCAAAAAGCTCCATGACGCTTTTCATTACACTGCTCGATGCCCTTCTCATCACAATGCTCCTTGCCCTTGTCATTACAATCCTCCATGACCCATGTATCACTGTGTTCCGTGCCCTGGTCATCACAATGCTGCATGCCCACTCTCATCACAATAGTCCATGAAACATTTCAGACCAATGCTCAATGCCCTTGTCATCACAATGCTCCATTACCCCTGTCATAACAATGCTCCAGGACACCTGCCATCACAATCTTCCACGGCCTTGTCATCAAAAGTCTCCATGACCCTTGTCATCATAATGCCCCAAGGCCCCTGTAATCACAATGCTCCATGCGCTTTTCATCACAAAGCTCCATGACGCATGTCATCAGAATGCTCCATGGCCTTCTCATCACAATGCTCCATGACCTAGCCATCACAATGCTCCATTATCCCTGTCATAACAATGCTCCATGACCTCTGCCATCACAACGTTCCACGGCCTTTTCATCACAAGTCTCCCTGACCCTTTTCATCACAATGCCCCAAAACCCCTGTAATCACAATGCTCCTTGCGCTTGTCATCACAAAGCTCCATGACCCCTGTCATCACAATGCTCTGTGACTCCAGTCATCACAATGCTTCATAACGTTTGTCATCACAATGGTCCATGCCCGTGTCATCACAAGGCTCTGTGACCTTTGTAACCACAATGCTCCATGAACTTTTCACCACAATGCTCTGTGACCCTTGTCATCACAATGCTCCATGCCTTTGTCAGAACAAAGCTCCATGACCCTTGTCATCACAATGTGCCATGCGCTTTTCATCGCAACGGTCCACAACCTTGTCATCGCAATGCTCCATAAACCTTGTCATCACATTGCTCCATGCACTTCTCATCAAAATGCTCTCTCACCAGAGATATCACAATGTTCCATCACTAGTCACCACAATACTCCCTCACCCCTGTAATCACAATGTTCCATGACCCCTGTCATCACAATGCTACATCCCCTTATCATCACAATGTTCCATGACCCCTGACATCACCGTGTTCCCTAAAAACCTGTCATCAAAATGCTCCATGACCCTTTTCATCCCAAAGCTCCATGACCCCTGACATCACAATGTTCTATAACACCTGTCATCAAAATGTTCCATTACACTTTTCATCAAATTGCTGCATAAACCTGTCATCAAAATGCTCCCTGCCCTTCTCATCACAATGCACCACGCCCTTGTCATCAAAATGCTCCATGACCTTTGTCATCACAAAGCTCCATGACCCTTGTCATCACAATGATCCATGTCATTGTCATCACAATGCTCCATGAACCCTCTCATCACAATGCTCCATGCCCTTGTCATTACAATCCTCCATGACCCATGTATCACAGAGTTCCGTGCCCTTGTCATCACAATGCTCCATGTCCACTCTCATCACAATAATCAATGAAACATTTCAGACCAATGCTCCATGCCCTTCTCATCACAGTGCTCCATTACCTCTGTCATAACAATGCTCAATGACCCCTGCCATCACAGTGTTCCACGGCCTTGTCATCACAAGGCTCCATGACACTTGTCATCACAATGCTCCAAGTCCCCTGCAATCACAATGCTCCATGCCCCTTTTCATCTCAATGCTCCATGAACCCTGTCATCACAATGCACCATGCCCATCATCATAATGTTTCAGGCTATTATCATCACAATGAAATCAAAATGCTCATGACCTCTGTCATCACAATGCTCCAAACCCTTGTGATCACAATGTTCCATAACACTTATCATTACAACACTCCATGACGCTCGTCATCACAATTATCCATGGTCTTCTCATCACAATGCTCCATGACCTTTGTCATCACAATTCTCAATACACTTGTCATCACAGTGCTCCGTGACACTTGTCGTCAGTATGCTCCTTGAACCTCTCATGACAAGGCTCCATGCCTTTTTCATAACAATGATCCATGCACTTTTCATCACAATGCTCCAAGACCCCTGTAATCACAATGTTCCATGCCCTTGTCATCCCAAAGCTCCATGGCGCATGTCATCAGAATGCTCCATGGCCTTCTCATCACAATGCTCCATGCCCTTGTCATCACAATGCTCCAAGACCCCTGTAATCACAATGCTCCATGTCCCTTTTCATCAGAATGCTCCATGAGACTTGTCATCACAAAGCTCCATGGTCTTCTCATCACATTGCTCCAGGACCTTGTCATCATCATGCTCCATTCCCTTGTAATCACAATGCTCCATGACCCCTGTCATCACAATCCTCGATGAACGTTTTCAGCCCAATGTTCCATGAACTTCTCATCACAATGCTCCATGACCAATATCTTCACCATGCTCCCTGACCACTGTCATCACAATGCTCCATGACACCTGACAACACAATTCTCCGGGACTCTTGTCATCACAATGCTCCATTCCCTAATCATCACAATGCTCCATGACCCCTGTCATCAAAATACTCCATGAACATTTTCAGCCCAATGCTCCATGACCCTTGTCATCACAATGATCCATGCCCTTGTCATCCCAATGCTCCATGACCCCTGTATTCACAATGCTCCGTGACGCTTGTCATCACAGTGCTCCATGATACCTGTCATCACAATGCTCCATGCCTTTGTCAGCAAAATGCTACATTACCTTGTCATTACAATGCTCTATGCGCTTGTCATCACAATCCTCCATTACCATTGTCATCACAATCCTCCATGAACGTTGGGATCACATTGCTTCATGCCCTGCTCATCACAATGCTCCATGCTCCTTGAAATCAAAATGATCCATGACCTCTGTCATCACAATGCTCCAAACCCTTGTGATCACAATATTCCATAACACTTGTCATCACAACTCTCCATGATGCCTGTCATCACAATACTCCATGACCTTTTCTTCACAATGCTCCATGACCTTTGTCATCACAATTCTCAATACACTTGTCATCACAATGCTCCCTGACACTTGTCATCAGAATGCTCCTTGAACCCTGTCACAAAAAGGCTCCATGCCTTTTTCATCACAATGCCCCATGCCGTTTTCATCACAATGCTCCATGCCATTGTCATCAAAATACTCCACAAGCTTGTCATCAGAATGCTCCATGACCCTTGTCATCACAATTCACCATGCACTTGTCAGCACAATGCTCCCTGACCCTTGTCATCACAATGCTCCAAACCATTGTCATCACAATGCTCCATTACCTTTGTCATCAGAATCCTCCATGACACTTGGCATCACAATGCTCCATGCCATTGTCATCACAATGGGCCATTACATATGTCATCACAATGCTCCTTGACACCTGTCTTCACAATACTGCATGACCTGGTCATCACAATGCTCCATGTCATTGTCATCAAAATACTCCACAAGCTTGTCATCAGAATGCTCCATGACCCTTGTCATCACAATTCTCCATGCACTTGTCAGCACAATGCTCCCTGACCCTTGTCATCACAATGCTCCAAGCCATTGTCCTCACAATGCTCCATTACCTTTGTCATCAGAATCCTCCATGACACTTGGCATCACAATGCTCCATGCCATTGTCATCACAATGGGCCATTACATATGTCATCACAATGCTTCTTGACACCTGTCTTCACAATACTGCATGACCTGCTCATCACAATGCTCCATGCCCTTGTCATCACAATGCACCATTCCAACTGTCATCGCAATAATCCATGAAACTTATTACACCAATGCTCCATGCCCTTGTCATCACAATGCTCCATGCCCTTGTTATCACAATGCTCCATGACCCCTGTCATCACAGTGCTCCGTGACTCCAGTCATCACAATGCTTCATGACCTTTGTCATCACAATGGTCCATGCCCTCGTCATCAACAGTCTCTGTGACCTTTTTAACCATAATGCTCCATGAAGTTTTTATCACAATGCTCTTTGACCCTTGTCATCACAATGCTCTATGCCTTTCTCAGCACAATGCTCCATGACCCTTGTCATCACAATGCTCCATGCGCTTGTCATCACAGTGCTCCACAATCTTGTCATCACAATGCTCCATGCACTTCTCATCAAAATGCTCTCTCACCACTGATATCACAATGTTACATCACTATTCATCACAGTACTCCCTCACCCCTGTCATCACAATGTTCCATGACTCCTGTCATCACAATGTTACATGCACTTATCATCACAATGTTCGATGACTCTGACATCACAATGTTCCATAACCCGTGTCATCAAAATGCTCAATGACTCTTTTCATCAAAATGCTCCATGACCCCTGACATTACAATTTTCCATAACCCGTGTCATCAAAATATTCCATGACACTTTTCATCAAATTGCTGCATGACCCTGTCATCAAAATTCTCCCTGCCCTTCTCATCACAATGCACCATGCCCTTGTCATCAAAATGCTCCATGACCTTTGTCATCACAAAGCTCCATGACCCTTGTCATCACAATGCTCCATGTCATTGTCATCACAATGCTCCATGAACACTCTCATCACATTGCTCAATGCCCTTGTCATCACAATGCTCCATGCCCTTGTCATTACAATCCTCCATGACCCATGTATCACAGTGTTCCGTGCCCTTGTCATCACAATGCTCCATGCCCACTCTCATCACAATAATCAATGAAACATTTCAGACCAATGCTCCATGCCCTTCTCATTACAATGCTCCATTACCCCTGTCTTAACAGTGCTCCATGACCCCTGCCATCACAGTGTTCCCCGGCCTTGTTATCACAAGGCTCCAAACCCTTGTGATCACAATGTTCCATAACACTTGTCCTCACAACGCTCCATGATGCCTGTCATCACAATACTCCATGCCCTTTTCATCACAATGCTCCATGACCTTTGTCATCACAATTCTCAATACACTTGTCATCACAATGCTCCCTGACACTAGTCGGCAGAATGCTCCTTGAACCCTCTCACAAAAAGGCTCCATGCTTTTTCATCACAATGCACCATGCCGTTTTCATCACAATGCTCCATGCCATTGTTATCAAAATACTCCACAAGCTTCTCATCAGAATGCTCCATGACCCTTTTCATCACAATCCACCATGCCCTATTCATCACAATGCTCCAAGACCCCTGTAATCACAATGCTCCATGACCTTGTCATCACAAAGCTCCATGACGCATGTCATCAGAATGCTCCATGGCCTTCTCATTACAATGTTCCATGCCCTTTTCATCACAATGCTCCAAGTCCCCTGTAATCACAATGCTCCATGCCCCATTTCATCAGAATGCTCCATGAGACTTGTCATCACAAAGCTCCATGGTTTCCTCATCACATTGCTCCAGGACCTTGTCATCCCCGTGTTCCATTCCCTTGTCATCACAATGCTCCATGACACCTGTCATCACAATACTCCATGAACATTTTCAGCCCAATGCTCCATGGCCTTCTCATCACAATGCTCCATGACCAATATCATCACCATGCTCCATGACCACGGTCATCACAACGCTCCATGACACCTGACAACACAATGATCCGGGACTCTTTTCATCACAATGCTCCATTCCGTAGTCATCAAAATGCTCCATGACCCCTGTCATCACAATACTCCATGAACATTTTCAGCCCAATGCTCCATGAACCTTGTAAGCACAATGATCCATGCCCTGGTCATCCCAATGCTCCATGACACCTGTATTCACAATGCTCCGTGACGCTTGTCATCACAGTGCTCCATGACACCTGTCATCACAATGCTCCATGCCATTGTCAGCAAAATGCTAAATGACCTTGTCATTACAATGCTCTATGCGCTTGTCATCAAAATCCTCCATTACCATTGTCATCACAATCCTCCATGAAACTTGGGATCACATTGCTTCATGCCCTTTTCATCACAATGCTCCATGCTCCTTGAAATCAAAATGATCCATGCCCTCTGTCATCACAATGCTCCAAACCTTTGTGATCACAATATTCCATAACACTTGTCATCACAACGCTCCATGATGCCTGTCATCACAATACTCCATGCCATTTTCATTACAATGCTCCATGACCTTTGTCATCACAATTCTCAATACACTTGTCATCACAATGCTCCCTGACAATTGTCGTCAGAATGCTCCTTGAACCCTGTCACAAAAAGGCTCCATGCCTTTTTCATCACAATGTCCCACGCCGTTTTCATCACAATGCTCCATGCCATTGTCATCAAAATACTCCACAAGCTTGTCATCAGAATGCTCCATGACCCTTGTCATCACAATTCTCCATGCACTTGTCAGCACAATGCTCCCTGACCCTTGTCATCACAATGCTCCAAGCCATTGTCATCACAATGCTCCGTTACCTTTGTCATCAGAATCCTCCATGACACTTGGCATCACAATGCTCCATGCCATTGTCATCACAATGGGCCATTACATATGTCATCACAATGCTCCCTGACACCTGTCTTCACAATACTGCATGACCTGGTCATCACAATGCTCCATGCCCCTGTCATCACAATTCGCCATTCCAACTCTCATCGCAATAATCCATGAAACTTATTAGACCAATGCTCCATGCCCTTGTCATCACAATGCTCCATGGCCTTGTTATCACAATGCTCCATGACCCCTGTCATCACAATGCTCCGTGACTCCAGTCATCACAATGCTTCATGACATTTGTCATCACAATGGTCCATGCCCTCGTCATCAACAGTCTCTGTGTCCTTTTTAATCACAATGCTCCATGAAGGTTTCATCACAATGCTCTTTGACCCTTGTCATCACAATGCTCTATGCCTTTCTCAGCACAATGCTCCATGATCCTTGTCATCACAATTCTCCATGCAGTTGTCAGCACAATGCTCCCTGACCCTTGTCATCACAATGCTCCATGCCCTTGTCATCACAATGCACCATTCCAACTGTCATCGCAATAATCCATGAAACTTATTAAACCAATGCTCCATGCCCTTGTCATCACAATGTTCCATGCCCTTGTTATCACAATGCTCCATGACCCCTGTCATCACAGTGCTCCGTGACTCCAGTCATCACAATGCTTCATGACCTTTGTCATCACAATGGTCCATGCCCTCGTCATCAACAGTCTCTGTGACCTTTTTAACCATAATGCTCCATGAAGTTTTTATCACAATGCTCTTTGACCCTTGTCATCACAATGCTCTATGCCTTTCTCAGCACAATGCTCCATGACCCTTGTCATCACAATTCTCCATGCACATGTCAGCACAATGCTCCTTGACCCATGTCATCACAATGCGCCATGCGCTTGTCATCACAGTGCTCCACAATCTTGTCATCACAATGCTCCATAAACCTTGTCATCACAGTGCTCCATTCACTTCTCATCAAAATGCTCTCTCACCAATGATATCACAATGTTACATCACTATTCATCACAGAACTCCCTCACCCCTGTCATCACAATGTTCCATGACTCCTGTCATCACAATGCTACATGCACTTATCATCACAATGTTTGATGACCCCTGACATCACAATGTTCCATAACCCCTGTCATCAAAATGCTCCATGACCCTTTTCATCAAAATGCTCCATGACCCCTGACATCAAAATATTCCATAACCACTGTCATCAAAATATTCCATGACCCTTTTCATCAAATTGCTCCATGACGATGTCAACACAATGCTCCCGGCCCTTCTCATCACAATGCACCACGCACTTGTCATCAAAATGCTCTATGACCTTTGTCATCACAAAGATCCATGACCCTTAGCATCACCGTGCTCCATGCCATTGTCATCACAATGCTCCATGAACCCTCTCATCACATTGTTCCATGCAATTGTCATCAAAAAGCTCCATGACGCTTTTCATTACACTGCTCGATGCCCTTCTCATCACAATGCTCCTTGCCCTTGTCATTACAATCCTCCATGACCCATGTATCACTGTGTTCCGTGCCCTGGTCATCACAATGCTGCATGCCCACTCTCATCACAATAGTCCATGAAACATTTCAGACCAATGCTCAATGCCCTTGTCATCACAATGCTCCATTACCCCTGTCATAACAATGCTCCAGGACCCCTGCCATCACAATCTTCCACGGCCTTGTCATCAAAAGTCTCCATGACCCTTGTCATCATAATGCCCCAAGGCCCCTGTAATCACAATGCTCCATGCGCTTTTCATCACAAAGCTCCATGACGCATGTCATCAGAATGCTCCATGGCCTTCTCATCACAATGCTCCATGACCTAGCCATCACAATGCTCCATTATCCCTGTCATAACAATGCTCCATGACCTCTGCCAGCACAACGTTCCACGGCCTTTTCATCACAAGTCTCCCTGACCCTTTTCATCACAATGCCCCAAAACCCCTGTAATCACAATGCTCCTTGCGCTTGTCATCACAAAGCTCCATGACCCCTGTCATCACAATGCTCTGTGACTCCAGTCATCACAATGCTTCATAACGTTTGTCATCACAATGGTCCATGCCCGCGTCATCACAAGGCTCTGTGACCTTTGTAACCACAATGCTCCATGAACTTTTCACCACAATGCTCTGTGACCCTTGTCATCACAATGCTCCATGCCTTTGTCAGAACAAAGCTCCATGACCCTTGTCATCACAATGTGCCATGCGCTTTTCATCGCAACGGTCCACAACCTTGTCATCGCAATGCTCCATAAACCTTGTCATCACATTGCTCCATGCACTTCTCATCAAAATGCTCTCTCACCAGAGATATCACAATGTTCCATCACTAGTCACCACAATACTCCCTCACCCCTGTAATCACAATGTTCCATGACCCCTGTCATCACAATGCTACATCCCCTTATCATCACAATGTTCCATGACCCCTGACATCACCGTGTTCCCTAAAAACCTGTCATCAAAATGCTCCATGACCCTTTTCATCCCAAAGCTCCATGACCCCTGACATCACAATGTTCTATAACACCTGTCATCAAAATGTTCCATTACACTTTTCATCAAATTGCTGCATAAACCTGTCATCAAAATGCTCCCTGCCCTTCTCATCACAATGCACCACGCCCTTGTCATCAAAATGCTCCATGACCTTTGTCATCACAAAGCTCCATGACCCTTGTCATCACAATGATCCATGTCATTGTCATCACAATGCTCCATGAACCCTCTCATCACAATGCTCCATGCCCTTGTCATTACAATCCTCCATGACCCATGTATCACAGAGTTCCGTGCCCTTGTCATCACAATGCTCCATGTCCACTCTCATCACAATAATCAATGAAACATTTCAGACCAATGCTCCATGCCCTTCTCATCACAGTGCTCCATTACCTCTGTCATAACAATGCTCAATGACCCCTGCCATCACAGTGTTCCACGGCCTTGTCATCAAAAGGCTCCATGACACTTGTCATCACAATGCTCCAAGTCCCCTGCAATCACAATGCTCCATGCCCCTTTTCATCTCAATGCTCCATGAACCCTGTCATCACAATGCACCATGCCCATCATCATAATGTTTCAGGCTATTATCATCACAATGAAATCAAAATGCTCATGACCTCTGTCATCACAATGCTCCAAACCCTTGTGATCACAATGTTCCATAACACTTATCATTACAACACTCCATGACGCTCGTCATCACAATTATCCATGGTCTTCTCATCACAATGCTCCATGACCTTTGTCATCACAATTCTCAATACACTTGTCATCACAGTGCTCCGTGACACTTGTCGTCAGTATGCTCCTTGAACCTCTCATGACAAGGCTCCATGCCTTTTTCATAACAATGATCCATGCACTTTTCATCACAATGCTCCAAGACCCCTGTAATCACAATGTTCCATGCCCTTGTCATCCCAAAGCTCCATGGCGCATGTCATCAGAATGCTCCATGGCCTTCTCATTACAATGCTCCATGACCAATATCTTCACCATGCTCCCTGACCACTGTCATCACAATGCTCCATGACACCTGACAACACAATTCTCCGGGACTCTTGTCATCACAATGCTCCATTCCCTAATCATCACAATGCTCCATGACCCCTGTCATCACAATACTCCATGAACATTTTCAGCCCAATGCTCCATGACCCTTGTCATCACAATGATCCATGCCCTTTTCATCCCAATGCTCCATGACCCCTGTATTCACAATGCTCCGTGACGCTTGTCATCACAGTGCTCCATGATACCTGTCATCAGAATGCTCCATGCCTTTGTCAGCAAAATGCTACATTACCTTGTCATTACAATGCTCTATGCGCTTGTCATCACAATCCTCCATTACCATTGTCATCACAATCCTCCATGAACGTTGGGATCACATTGCTTCATGCCCTGCTCATCACAATGCTCCATGCTCCTTGAAATCAAAATGATCCATGACCTCTGTCATCACAATGCTCCAAACCCTTGTGATCACAATATTCCATAACACTTGTCATCACAACTCTCCATGATGCCTGTCATCACAATACTCCATGACCTTTTCTTCACAATGCTCCATGACCTTTGTCATCACAATTCTCAATACACTTGTCATCACAATGCTCCCTGACACTTGTCATCAGAATGCTCCTTGAACCCTGTCACAAAAAGGCTCCATGCCTTTTTCATCACAATGCCCCATGCCGTTTTCATCACAATGCTCCATGCCATTGTCATCAAAATACTCCACAAGCTTGTCATCAGAATGCTCCATGACCCTTGTCATCACAATTCTCCATGCACTTGTCAGCACAATGCTCCCTGACCCTTGTCATCACAATGCTCCAAACCATTGTCATCACAATGCTCCATTACCTTTGTCATCAGAATCCTCCATGACACTTGGCATCACAATGCTCCATGCCATTGTCATCACAATGGGCCATTACATATGTCATCACAATGCTCCTTGACACCTGTCTTCACAATACTGCATGACCTGGTCATCACAATGCTCCATGTCATTGTCATCAAAATACTCCACAAGCTTGTCATCAGAATGCTCCATGACCCTTGTCATCACAATTCTCCATGCAGTTGTCAGCACAATGCTCCCTGACCCTTGTCATCACAATGCTCCAAGCCATTGTCATCACAATGCTCCATTAACTTTGTCATCAGAATCCTCCATGACACTTGGCATCACAATGCTCCATGCCATTGTCATCACAATGGGCCATTACATATGTCATCACAATGCTTCTTGACACCTGTCTTCACAATACTGCATGACCTGGTCATCACAATGCTCCATGCCCTTGTCATCACAATGCACCATTCCAACTGTCATCGCAATAATCCATGAAACTTATTACACCAATGCTCCATGCCCTTGTCATCACAATGCTCCATGCCCTTGTTATCACAATGCTCCATGACCCCTGTCATCACAGTGCTCCGTGACTCCAGTCATCACAATGCTTCATGACCTTTGTCATCACAATGGTCCATGCCCTCGTCATCAACAGTCTCTGTGACCTTTTTAACCATAATGCTCCCTGAAGTTTTTATCACAATGCTCTTTGACCCTTGTCATCACAATGCTCCATGCCTTTCTCAGCACAATGCTCCATGACACTTGTCATCACAATGCTCCATGCGCTTGTCATCACAGTGCTCCACAATCTTGTCATCACAATGCTCCATGCACTTCTCATCAAAATGCTCTCTCACCACTGATATCGCAATGTTACATCACTATTCATCACAGTACTCCCTCACCCCTGTCATCACAATGTTCCATGACTCCTGTCATCACAATGCTACATGCACTTATCATCACAATGTTCGATGACTCTGACATCACAATGTTCCATAACCCGTGTCATCAAAATGCTCAATGACTCTTTTCATCAAAATGCTCCATGACCCCTGACATTACAATTTTCCATAACCCGTGTCATCAAAATATTCCATGACACTTTTCATCAAATTGCTGCATGACCCTGTCATCAAAATTCTCCCTGCCCTTCTCATCACAATGCACCATGCCCTTGTCATCAAAATGCTCCATGACCTTTGTCATCACAAAGCTCCATGACCCTTGTCATCACAATGCTCCATGTCATTGTCATCACAATGCTCCATGAACACTCTCATCACATTGCTCAATGCCCTTGTCATCACAATGCTCCATGCCCTTGTCATTACAATCCTCCATGACCCATGTATCACAGTGTTCCGTGCCCTTGTCATCACAATGCTCCATGCCCACTCTCATCACAATAATCAATGAAACATTTCAGACCAATGCTCCATGCCCTTCTCATTACAATGCTCCATTACCCCTGTCTTAACAGTGCTCCATGACCCCTGCCATCACAGTGTTCCCCGGCCTTGTTATCACAAGGCTCCAAACCCTTGTGATCACAATGTTCCATAACACTTGTCCTCACAACGCTCCATGATGCCTGTCATCACAATACTCCATGCCCTTTTCATCACAATGCTCCATGACCTTTGTCATCACAATTCTCAATACACTTGTCATCACAATGCTCCCTGACACTTGTCGTCAGAATGCTCCTTGAACCCTCTCACAAAAAGGCTCCATGCTTTTTCATCACAATGCACCATGCCGTTTTCATCACAATGCTCCATGCCATTGTTATCAAAATACTCCACAAGCTTCTCATCAGAATGCTCCATGACCCTTTTCATCACAATCCACCATGCCCTATTCATCACAATGCTCCAAGACCCCTGTAATCACAATGCTCCATGACCTTGTCATCACAAAGCTCCATGACGCATGTCATCAGAATGCTCCATGGCCTTCTCATTACAATGTTCCATGCCCTTTTCATCACAATGCTCCAAGTCCCCTGTAATCACAATGCTCCATGCCCCATTTCATCAGAATGCTCCATGAGACTTGTCATCACAAAGCTCCATGGTTTCCTCATCACATTGCTCCAGGACCTTGTCATCCCCATGTTCCATTCCCTTGTCATCACAATGCTCCATGACACCTGTCATCACAATACTCCATGAACATTTTCAGCCCAATGCTCCATGGCCTTCTCATCACAATGCTCCATGACCAATATCATCACCATGCTCCATGACCACGGTCATCACAACGCTCCATGACACCTGACAACACAATGATCCGGGACTCTTTTCATCACAATGCTCCATTCCGTAGTCATCAAAATGCTCCATGACCCCTGTCATCACAATACTCCATGAACATTTTCAGCCCAATGCTCCATGAACCTTGTAAGCACAATGATCCATGCCCTGGTCATCCCAATGCTCCATGACACCTGTATTCACAATGCTCCGTGACGCTTGTCATCACAGTGCTCCATGACACCTGTCATCACAATGCTCCATGCCATTGTCAGCAAAATGCTAAATGACCTTGTCATTACAATGCTCTATACGCTTGTCATCAAAATCCTCCATTACCATTGTCATCACAATCCTCCATGAAACTTGGGATCACATTGCTTCATGCCCTTTTCATCACAATGCTCCATGCTCCTTGAAATCAAAATGATCCATGCCCTCTGTCATCACAATGCTCCAAACCTTTGTGATCACAATATTCCATAACACTTGTCATCACAACGCTCCATGATGCCTGTCATCACAATACTCCATGCCATTTTCATTACAATGCTCCATGACCTTTGTCATCACAATTCTCAATACACTTGTCATCACAATGCTCCCTGACAATTGTCGTCAGAATGCTCCTTGAACCCTGTCACAAAAAGGCTCCATGCCTTTTTCATCACAATGTCCCACGCCGTTTTCATCACAATGCTCCATGCCATTGTCATCAAAATACTCCACAAGCTTGTCATCAGAATGCTCCATGACCCTTGTCATCACAATTCTCCATGCACTTGTCAGCACAATGCTCCCTGACCCTTGTCATCACAATGCTCCAAGCCATTGTCATCACAATGCTCCGTTACCTTTGTCATCAGAATCCTCCATGACACTTGGCATCACAATGCTCCATGCCATTGTCATCACAATGGGCCATTACATATGTCATCACAATGCTCCCTGACACCTGTCTTCACAATACTGCATGACCTGGTCATCACAATGCTCCATGCCCCTGTCATCACAATTCGCCATTCCAACTGTCATCGCAATAATCCATGAAACTTATTAGACCAATGCTCCATGCCCTTGTCATCACAATGCTCCATGCCCTTGTTATCACAATGCTTCATGACCCCTGTCATCACAATGCTCCGTGACTCCAGTCATCACAATGCTTCATGACATTTGTCATCACAATGGTCCATGCCCTCGTCATCAACAGTCTCTGTGTCCTTTTTAATCACAATGCTCCATGAAGGTTTCATCACAATGCTCTTTGACCCTTGTCATCACAATGCTCTATGCCTTTCTCAGCACAATGCTCCATGACCCTTGTCATCACAATTCTCCATGCAGTTGTCAGCACAATGCTCCCTGACCCTTGTCATCACAATGCTCCATGCCCTTGTCATCACAATGCACCATTCCAACTGTCATCGCAATAATCCATGAAACTTATTAAACCAATGCTCCATGCCCTTGTCATCACAATGTTCCATGCCCTTGTTATCACAATGCTCCATGACCCCTGTCATCACAGTGCTCCGTGACTCCAGTCATCACAATGCTTCATGACCTTTGTCATCACAATGGTCCATGCCCTCGTCATCAACAGTCTCTGTGACCTTTTTAACCATAATGCTCCATGAAGTTTTTATCACAATGCTCTTTGACCCTTGTCATCACAATGCTCTATGCCTTTCTCAGCACAATGCTCCATGACCCTTGTCATCACAATTCTCCATGCACATGTCAGCACAATGCTCCTTGACCCATGTCATCACAATGCGCCATGCGCTTGTCATCACAGTGCTCCACAATCTTGTCATCACAATGCTCCATAAACCTTGTCATCACAGTGCTCCATTCACTTCTCATCAAAATGCTCTCTCACCAATGATATCACAATGTTACATCACTATTCATCACAGAACTCCCTCACCCCTGTCATCACAATGTTCCATGACTCCTGTCATCACAATGCTACATGCACTTATCATCACAATGTTTGATGACCCCTGACATCACAATGTTCCATAACCCCTGTCATCAAAATGCTCCATGACCCTTTTCATCAAAATGCTCCATGACCCCTGACATCAAAATATTCCATAACCACTGTCATCAAAATATTCCATGACCCTTTTCATCAAATTGCTCCATGACGATGTCAACACAATGCTCCCGGCCCTTCTCATCACAATGCACCACGCACTTGTCATCAAAATGCTCTATGACCTTTGTCATCACAAAGATCCATGACCCTTAGCATCACCGTGCTCCATGCCATTGTCATCACAATGCTCCATGAACCCTCTCATCACATTGTTCCATGCAATTGTCATCAAAAAGCTCCATGACGCTTGTCATCACACTGCTCGATGCCCTTCTCATCACAATGCTCCTTGCCCTTGTCATTACAATCCTCCATGACCCATGTATCACTGTGTTCCGTGCCCTGGTCATCACAATGCTGCATGCCCACTCTCATCACAATAGTCCATGAAACATTTCAGACCAATGCTCAATGCCCTTGTCATCACAATGCTCCATTACCCCTGTCATAACAATGCTCCAGGACACCTGCCATCACAATCTTCCACGGCCTTGTCATCAAAAGTCTCCATGACCCTTGTCATCATAATGCCCCAAGGCCCCTGTAATCACAATGCTCCATGCGCTTTTCATCACAAAGCTCCATGACGCATGTCATCAGAATGCTCCATGGCCTTCTCATCACAATGCTCCATGACCTAGCCATCACAATGCTCCATTATCCCTGTCATAACAATGCTCCATGACCTCTGCCATCACAACGTTCCACGGCCTTTTCATCACAAGTCTCCCTGACCCTTTTCATCACAATGCCCCAAAACCCCTGTAATCACAATGCTCCTTGTGCTTGTCATCACAAAGCTCCATGACCCCTGTCATCACAATGCTCTGTGACTCCAGTCATCACAATGCTTCATAACGTTTGTCATCACAATGGTCCATGCCCGCGTCATCACAAGGCTCTGTGACCTTTGTAACCACAATGCTCCATGAACTTTTCACCACAATGCTCTGTGACCCTTGTCATCACAATGCTCCATGCCTTTGTCAGAACAAAGCTCCATGACCCTTGTCATCACAATGTGCCATGCGCTTTTCATCGCAACGGTCCACAACCTTGTCATCGCAATGCTCCATAAACCTTGTCATCACATTGCTCCATGCACTTCTCATCAAAATGCTCTCTCACCAGAGATATCACAATGTTCCATCACTAGTCACCACAATACTCCCTCACCCCTGTAATCACAATGTTCCATGACCCCTGTCATCACAATGCTACATCCCCTTATCATCACAATGTTCCATGACCCCTGACATCACCGTGTTCCCTAAAAACCTGTCATCAAAATGCTCCATGACCCTTTTCATCCCAAAGCTCCATGACCCCTGACATCACAATGTTCTATAACACCTGTCATCAAAATGTTCCATTACACTTTTCATCAAATTGCTGCATAAACCTGTCATCAAAATGCTCCCTGCCCTTCTCATCACAATGCACCACGCCCTTGTCATCAAAATGCTCCATGACCTTTGTCATCACAAAGCTCCATGACCCTTGTCATCACAATGATCCATGTCATTGTCATCACAATGCTCCATGAACCCTCTCATCACAATGCTCCATGCCCTTGTCATTACAATCCTCCATGACCCATGTATCACAGAGTTCCGTGCCCTTGTCATCACAATGCTCCATGTCCACTCTCATCACAATAATCAATGAAACATTTCAGACCAATGCTCCATGCCCTTCTCATCACAGTGCTCCATTACCTCTGTCATAACAATGCTCAATGACCCCTGCCATCACAGTGTTCCACGGCCTTGTCATCAAAAGGCTCCATGACACTTGTCATCACAATGCTCCAAGTCCCCTGCAATCACAATGCTCCATGCCCCTTTTCATCTCAATGCTCCATGAACCCTGTCATCACAATGCACCATGCCCATCATCATAATGTTTCAGGCTATTATCATCACAATGAAATCAAAATGCTCATGACCTCTGTCATCACAATGCTCCAAACCCTTGTGATCACAATGTTCCATAACACTTATCATTACAACACTCCATGACGCTCGTCATCACAATTATCCATGGTCTTCTCATCACAATGCTCCATGACCTTTGTCATCACAATTCTCAATACACTTGTCATCACAGTGCTCCGTGACACTTGTCGTCAGTATGCTCCTTGAACCTCTCATGACAAGGCTCCATGCCTTTTTCATAACAATGATCCATGCACTTTTCATCACAATGCTCCAAGACCCCTGTAATCACAATGTTCCATGCCCTTGTCATCCCAAAGCTCCATGGCGCATGTCATCAGAATGCTCCATGGCCTTCTCATTACAATGCTCCATGACCAATATCTTCACCATGCTCCCTGACCACTGTCATCACAATGCTCCATGACACCTGACAACACAATTCTCCGGGACTCTTGTCATCACAATGCTCCATTCCCTAATCATCACAATGCTCCATGACCCCTGTCATCACAATACTCCATGAACATTTTCAGCCCAATGCTCCATGACCCTTGTCATCACAATGATCCATGCCCTTTTCATCCCAATGCTCCATGACCCCTGTATTCACAATGCTCCGTGACGCTTGTCATCACAGTGCTCCATGATACCTGTCATCAGAATGCTCCATGCCTTTGTCAGCAAAATGCTACATTACCTTGTCATTACAATGCTCTATGCGCTTGTCATCACAATCCTCCATTACCATTGTCATCACAATCCTCCATGAACGTTGGGATCACATTGCTTCATGCCCTGCTCATCACAATGCTCCATGCTCCTTGAAATCAAAATGATCCATGACCTCTGTCATCACAATGCTCCAAACCCTTGTGATCACAATATTCCATAACACTTGTCATCACAACTCTCCATGATGCCTGTCATCACAATGCTCCATGACCTTTTCTTCACAATGCTCCATGACCTTTGTCATCACAATTCTCAATACACTTGTCATCACAATGCTCCCTGACACTTGTCATCAGAATGCTCCTTGAACCCTGTCACAAAAAGGCTCCATGCCTTTTTCATCACAATGCCCCATGCCGTTTTCATCACAATGCTCCATGCCATTGTCATCAAAATACTCCACAAGCTTGTCATCAGAATGCTCCATGACCCTTGTCATCACAATTCTCCATGCACTTGTCAGCACAATGCTCCCTGACCCTTGTCATCACAATGCTCCAAACCATTGTCATCACAATGCTCCATTACCTTTGTCATCAGAATCCTCCATGACACTTGGCATCACAATGCTCCATGCCATTGTCATCACAATGGGCCATTACATATGTCATCACAATGCTCCTTGACACCTGTCTTCACAATACTGCATGACCTGGTCATCACAATGCTCCATGTCATTGTCATCAAAATACTCCACAAGCTTGTCATCAGAATGCTCCATGACCCTTGTCATCACAATTCTCCATGCAGTTGTCAGCACAATGCTCCCTGACCCTTGTCATCACAATGCTCCAAGCCATTGTCATCACAATGCTCCATTAACTTTGTCATCAGAATCCTCCATGACACTTGGCATCACAATGCTCCATGCCATTGTCATCACAATGGGCCATTACATATGTCATCACAATGCTTCTTGACACCTGTCTTCACAATACTGCATGACCTGGTCATCACAATGCTCCATGCCCTTGTCATCACAATGCACCATTCCAACTGTCATCGCAATAATCCATGAAACTTATTACACCAATGCTCCATGCCCTTGTCATCACAATGCTCCATGCCCTTGTTATCACAATGCTCCATGACCCCTGTCATCACAGTGCTCCGTGACTCCAGTCATCACAATGCTTCATGACCTTTGTCATCACAATGGTCCATGCCCTCGTCATCAACAGTCTCTGTGACCTTTTTAACCATAATGCTCCATGAAGTTTTTATCACAATGCTCTTTGACCCTTGTCATCACAATGCTCCATGCCTTTCTCAGCACAATGCTCCATGACACTTGTCATCACAATGCTCCATGCGCTTGTCATCACAGTGCTCCACAATCTTGTCATCACAATGCTCCATGCACTTCTCATCAAAATGCTCTCTCACCACTGATATCACAATGTTACATCACTATTCATCACAGTACTCCCTCACCCCTGTCATCACAATGTTCCATGACTCCTGTCATCACAATGCTACATGCACTTATCATCACAATGTTCGATGACTCTGACATCACAATGTTCCATAACCCGTGTCATCACAATGCTCAATGACTCTTTTCATCAAAATGCTCCATGACCCCTGACATTACAATTTTCCATAACCCGTGTCATCAAAATATTCCATGACACTTTTCATCAAATTGCTGCATGACCCTGTCATCAAAATTCTCCCTGCCCTTCTCATCACAATGCACCATGCCCTTGTCATCAAAATGCTCCATGACCTTTGTCATCACAAAGCTCCATGACCCTTGTCATCACAATGCTCCATGTCATTGTCATCACAATGCTCCATGAACACTCTCATCACATTGCTCAATGCCCTTGTCATCACAATGCTCCATGCCCTTGTCATTACAATCCTCCATGACCCATGTATCACAGTGTTCCGTGCCCTTGTCATCACAATGCTCCATGCCCACTCTCATCACAATAATCAATGAAACATTTCAGACCAATGCTCCATGCCCTTCTCATTACAATGCTCCATTACCCCTGTCTTAACAGTGCTCCATGACCCCTGCCATCACAGTGTTCCCCGGCCTTGTTATCACAAGGCTCCAAACCCTTGTGATCACAATGTTCCATAACACTTGTCCTCACAACGCTCCATGATGCCTGTCATCACAATACTCCATGCCCTTTTCATCACAATGCTCCATGACCTTTGTCATCACAATTCTCAATACACTTGTCATCACAATGCTCCCTGACACTTGTCGTCAGAATGCTCCTTGAACCCTCTCACAAAAAGGCTCCATGCTTTTTCATCACAATGCACCATGCCGTTTTCATCACAATGCTCCATGCCATTGTTATCAAAATACTCCACAAGCTTCTCATCAGAATGCTCCATGACCCTTTTCATCACAATCCACCATGCCCTATTCATCACAATGCTCCAAGACCCCTGTAATCACAATGCTCCATGACCTTGTCATCACAAAGCTCCATGACGCATGTCATCAGAATGCTCCATGGTCTTCTCATTACAATGTTCCATGCCCTTTTCATCACAATGCTCCAAGTCCCCTGTAATCACAATGCTCCATGCCCCATTTCATCAGAATGCTCCATGAGACTTGTCATCACAAAGCTCCATGGTTTCCTCATCACATTGCTCCAGGACCTTGTCATCCCCATGTTCCATTCCCTTGTCATCACAATGCTCCATGACACCTGTCATCACAATACTCCATGAACATTTTCAGCCCAATGCTCCATGGCCTTCTCATCACAATGCTCCATGACCAATATCATCACCATGCTCCATGACCACGGTCATCACAACGCTCCATGACACCTGACAACACAATGATCCGGGACTCTTTTCATCACAATGCTCCATTCCGTAGTCATCAAAATGCTCCATGACCCCTGTCATCACAATACTCCATGAACATTTTCAGCCCAATGCTCCATGAACCTTGTAAGCACAATGATCCATGCCCTGGTCATCCCAATGCTCCATGACACCTGTATTCACAATGCTCCGTGACGCTTGTCATCACAGTGCTCCATGACACCTGTCATCACAATGCTCCATGCCATTGTCAGCAAAATGCTAAATGACCTTGTCATTACAATGCTCTATGCGCTTGTCATCAAAATCCTCCATTACCATTGTCATCACAATCCTCCATGAAACTTGGGATCACATTGCTTCATGCCCTTTTCATCACAATGCTCCATGCTCCTTGAAATCAAAATGATCCATGCCCTCTGTCATCACAATGCTCCAAACCTTTGTGATCACAATATTCCATAACACTTGTCATCACAACGCTCCATGATGCCTGTCATCACAATACTCCATGCCATTTTCATTACAATGCTCCATGACCTTTGTCATCACAATTCTCAATACACTTGTCATCACAATGCTCCCTGACAATTGTCGTCAGAATGCTCCTTGAACCCTGTCACAAAAAGGCTCCATGCCTTTTTCATCACAATGTCCCACGCCGTTTTCATCACAATGCTCCATGCCATTGTCATCAAAATACTCCACAAGCTTGTCATCAGAATGCTCCATGACCCTTGTCATCACAATTCTCCATGCACTTGTCAGCACAATGCTCCCTGACCCTTGTCATCACAATGCTCCAAGCCATTGTCATCACAATGCTCCGTTACCTTTGTCATCAGAATCCTCCATGACACTTGGCATCACAATGCTCCATGCCATTGTCATCACAATGGGCCATTACATATGTCATCACAATGCTCCCTGACACCTGTCTTCACAATACTGCATGACCTGGTCATCACAATGCTCCATGCCCCTGTCATCACAATTCGCCATTCCAACTCTCATCGCAATAATCCATGAAACTTATTAGACCAATGCTCCATGCCCTTGTCATCACAATGCTCCATGCCCTTGTTATCACAATGCTTCATGACCCCTGTCATCACAATGCTCCGTGACTCCAGTCATCACAATGCTTCATGACATTTGTCATCACAATGGTCCATGCCCTCGTCATCAACAGTCTCTGTGTCCTTTTTAATCACAATGCTCCATGAAGGTTTCATCACAATGCTCTTTGACCCTTGTCATCACAATGCTCTATGCCTTTCTCAGCACAATGCTCCATGACCCTTGTCATCACAATTCTCCATGCAGTTGTCAGCACAATGCTCCCTGACCCTTGTCATCACAATGCTCCATGCCCTTGTCATCACAATGCACCATTCCAACTGTCATCGCAATAATCCATGAAACTTATTAAACCAATGCTCCATGCCCTTGTCATCACAATGTTCCATGCCCTTGTTATCACAATGCTCCATGACCCCTGTCATCACAGTGCTCCGTGACTCCAGTCATCACAATGCTTCATGACCTTTGTCATCACAATGGTCCATGCCCTCGTCATCAACAGTCTCTGTGACCTTTTTAACCATAATGCTCCATGAAGTTTTTATCACAATGCTCTTTGACCCTTGTCATCACAATGCTCTATGCCTTTCTCAGCACAATGCTCCATGACCCTTGTCATCACAATTCTCCATGCACATGTCAGCACAATGCTCCTTGACCCATGTCATCACAATGCGCCATGCGCTTGTCATCACAGTGCTCCACAATCTTGTCATCACAATGCTCCATAAACCTTGTCATCACAGTGCTCCATTCACTTCTCATCAAAATGCTCTCTCACCAATGATATCACAATGTTACATCACTATTCATCACAGAACTCCCTCACCCCTGTCATCACAATGTTCCATGACTCCTGTCATCACAATGCTACATGCACTTATCATCACAATGTTTGATGACCCCTGACATCACAATGTTCCATAACCCCTGTCATCAAAATGCTCCATGACCCTTTTCATCAAAATGCTCCATGACCCCTGACATCAAAATATTCCATAACCACTGTCATCAAAATATTCCATGACCCTTTTCATCAAATTGCTCCATGACGATGTCAACACAATGCTCCCGGCCCTTCTCATCACAATGCACCACGCACTTGTCATCAAAATGCTCTATGACCTTTGTCATCACAAAGATCCATGACCCTTAGCATCACCGTGCTCCATGCCATTGTCATCACAATGCTCCATGAACCCTCTCATCACATTGTTCCATGCAATTGTCATCAAAAAGCTCCATGACGCTTGTCATCACACTGCTCGATGCCCTTCTCATCACAATGCTCCTTGCCCTTGTCATTACAATCCTCCATGACCCATGTATCACTGTGTTCCGTGCCCTGGTCATCACAATGCTGCATGCCCACTCTCATCACAATAGTCCATGAAACATTTCAGACCAATGCTCAATGCCCTTGTCATCACAATGCTCCATTACCCCTGTCATAACAATGCTCCAGGACACCTGCCATCACAATCTTCCACGGCCTTGTCATCAAAAGTCTCCATGACCCTTGTCATCATAATGCCCCAAGGCCCCTGTAATCACAATGCTCCATGCGCTTTTCATCACAAAGCTCCATGACGCATGTCATCAGAATGCTCCATGGCCTTCTCATCACAATGCTCCATGACCTAGCCATCACAATGCTCCATTATCCCTGTCATAACAATGCTCCATGACCTCTGCCATCACAACGTTCCACGGCCTTTTCATCACAAGTCTCCCTGACCCTTTTCATCACAATGCCCCAAAACCCCTGTAATCACAATGCTCCTTGTGCTTGTCATCACAAAGCTCCATGACCCCTGTCATCACAATGCTCTGTGACTCCAGTCATCACAATGCTTCATAACGTTTGTCATCACAATGGTCCATGCCCGCGTCATCACAAGGCTCTGTGACCTTTGTAACCACAATGCTCCATGAACTTTTCACCACAATGCTCTGTGACCCTTGTCATCACAATGCTCCATGCCTTTGTCAGAACAAAGCTCCATGACCCTTGTCATCACAATGTGCCATGCGCTTTTCATCGCAACGGTCCACAACCTTGTCATCGCAATGCTCCATAAACCTTGTCATCACATTGCTCCATGCACTTCTCATCAAAATGCTCTCTCACCAGAGATATCACAATGTTCCATCACTAGTCACCACAATACTCCCTCACCCCTGTAATCACAATGTTCCATGACCCCTGTCATCACAATGCTACATCCCCTTATCATCACAATGTTCCATGACCCCTGACATCACCGTGTTCCCTAAAAACCTGTCATCAAAATGCTCCATGACCCTTTTCATCCCAAAGCTCCATGACCCCTGACATCACAATGTTCTATAACACCTGTCATCAAAATGTTCCATTACACTTTTCATCAAATTGCTGCATAAACCTGTCATCAAAATGCTCCCTGCCCTTCTCATCACAATGCACCACGCCCTTGTCATCAAAATGCTCCATGACCTTTGTCATCACAAAGCTCCATGACCCTTGTCATCACAATGATCCATGTCATTGTCATCACAATGCTCCATGAACCCTCTCATCACAATGCTCCATGCCCTTGTCATTACAATCCTCCATGACCCATGTATCACAGAGTTCCGTGCCCTTGTCATCACAATGCTCCATGTCCACTCTCATCACAATAATCAATGAAACATTTCAGACCAATGCTCCATGCCCTTCTCATCACAGTGCTCCATTACCTCTGTCATAACAATGCTCAATGACCCCTGCCATCACAGTGTTCCACGGCCTTGTCATCAAAAGGCTCCATGACACTTGTCATCACAATGCTCCAAGTCCCCTGCAATCACAATGCTCCATGCCCCTTTTCATCTCAATGCTCCATGAACCCTGTCATCACAATGCACCATGCCCATCATCATAATGTTTCAGGCTATTATCATCACAATGAAATCAAAATGCTCATGACCTCTGTCATCACAATGCTCCAAACCCTTGTGATCACAATGTTCCATAACACTTATCATTACAACACTCCATGACGCTCGTCATCACAATTATCCATGGTCTTCTCATCACAATGCTCCATGACCTTTGTCATCACAATTCTCAATACACTTGTCATCACAGTGCTCCGTGACACTTGTCGTCAGTATGCTCCTTGAACCTCTCATGACAAGGCTCCATGCCTTTTTCATAACAATGATCCATGCACTTTTCATCACAATGCTCCAAGACCCCTGTAATCACAATGTTCCATGCCCTTGTCATCCCAAAGCTCCATGGCGCATGTCATCAGAATGCTCCATGGCCTTCTCATTACAATGCTCCATGACCAATATCTTCACCATGCTCCCTGACCACTGTCATCACAATGCTCCATGACACCTGACAACACAATTCTCCGGGACTCTTGTCATCACAATGCTCCATTCCCTAATCATCACAATGCTCCATGACCCCTGTCATCACAATACTCCATGAACATTTTCAGCCCAATGCTCCATGACCCTTGTCATCACAATGATCCATGCCCTTTTCATCCCAATGCTCCATGACCCCTGTATTCACAATGCTCCGTGACGCTTGTCATCACAGTGCTCCATGATACCTGTCATCAGAATGCTCCATGCCTTTGTCAGCAAAATGCTACATTACCTTGTCATTACAATGCTCTATGCGCTTGTCATCACAATCCTCCATTACCATTGTCATCACAATCCTCCATGAACGTTGGGATCACATTGCTTCATGCCCTGCTCATCACAATGCTCCATGCTCCTTGAAATCAAAATGATCCATGACCTCTGTCATCACAATGCTCCAAACCCTTGTGATCACAATATTCCATAACACTTGTCATCACAACTCTCCATGATGCCTGTCATCACAATACTCCATGACCTTTTCTTCACAATGCTCCATGACCTTTGTCATCACAATTCTCAATACACTTGTCATCACAATGCTCCCTGACACTTGTCATCAGAATGCTCCTTGAACCCTGTCACAAAAAGGCTCCATGCCTTTTTCATCACAATGCCCCATGCCGTTTTCATCACAATGCTCCATGCCATTGTCATCAAAATACTCCACAAGCTTGTCATCAGAATGCTCCATGACCCTTGTCATCACAATTCTCCATGCACTTGTCAGCACAATGCTCCCTGACCCTTGTCATCACAATGCTCCAAACCATTGTCATCACAATGCTCCATTACCTTTGTCATCAGAATCCTCCATGACACTTGGCATCACAATGCTCCATGCCATTGTCATCACAATGGGCCATTACATATGTCATCACAATGCTCCTTGACACCTGTCTTCACAATACTGCATGACCTGGTCATCACAATGCTCCATGTCATTGTCATCAAAATACTCCACAAGCTTGTCATCAGAATGCTCCATGACCCTTGTCATCACAATTCTCCATGCAGTTGTCAGCACAATGCTCCCTGACCCTTGTCATCACAATGCTCCAAGCCATTGTCATCACAATGCTCCATTAACTTTGTCATCAGAATCCTCCATGACACTTGGCATCACAATGCTCCATGCCATTGTCATCACAATGGGCCATTACATATGTCATCACAATGCTTCTTGACACCTGTCTTCACAATACTGCATGACCTGGTCATCACAATGCTCCATGCCCTTGTCATCACAATGCACCATTCCAACTGTCATCGCAATAATCCATGAAACTTATTACACCAATGCTCCATGCCCTTGTCATCACAATGCTCCATGCCCTTGTTATCACAATGCTCCATGACCCCTGTCATCACAGTGCTCCGTGACTCCAGTCATCACAATGCTTCATGACCTTTGTCATCACAATGGTCCATGCCCTCGTCATCAACAGTCTCTGTGACCTTTTTAACCATAATGCTCCATGAAGTTTTTATCACAATGCTCTTTGACCCTTGTCATCACAATGCTCCATGCCTTTCTCAGCACAATGCTCCATGACACTTGTCATCACAATGCTCCATGCGCTTGTCATCACAGTGCTCCACAATCTTGTCATCACAATGCTCCATGCACTTCTCATCAAAATGCTCTCTCACCACTGATATCACAATGTTACATCACTATTCATCACAGTACTCCCTCACCCCTGTCATCACAATGTTCCATGACTCCTGTCATCACAATGCTACATGCACTTATCATCACAATGTTCGATGACTCTGACATCACAATGTTCCATAACCCGTGTCATCAAAATGCTCAATGACTCTTTTCATCAAAATGCTCCATGACCCCTGACATTACAATTTTCCATAACCCGTGTCATCAAAATATTCCATGACACTTTTCATCAAATTGCTGCATGACCCTGTCATCAAAATTCTCCCTGCCCTTCTCATCACAATGCACCATGCCCTTGTCATCAAAATGCTCCATGACCTTTGTCATCACAAAGCTCCATGACCCTTGTCATCACAATGCTCCATGTCATTGTCATCACAATGCTCCATGAACACTCTCATCACATTGCTCAATGCCCTTGTCATCACAATGCTGCATGCCCTTGTCATTACAATCCTCCATGACCCATGTATCACAGTGTTCCGTGCCCTTGTCATCACAATGCTCCATGCCCACTCTCATCACAATAATCAATGAAACATTTCAGACCAATGCTCCATGCCCTTCTCATTACAATGCTCCATTACCCCTGTCTTAACAGTGCTCCATGACCCCTGTCATCACAGTGTTCCCCGGCCTTGTTATCACAAGGCTCCAAACCCTTGTGATCACAATGTTCCATAACACTTGTCCTCACAACGCTCCATGATGCCTGTCATCACAATACTCCATGCCCTTTTCATCACAATGCTCCATGACCTTTGTCATCACAATTCTCAATACACTTGTCATCACAATGCTCCCTGACACTTGTCGTCAGAATGCTCCTTGAACCCTCTCACAAAAAGGCTCCATGCTTTTTCATCACAATGCACCATGCCGTTTTCATCACAATGCTCCATGCCATTGTTATCAAAATACTCCACAAGCTTCTCATCAGAATGCTCCATGACCCTTTTCATCACAATCCACCATGCCCTATTCATCACAATGCTCCAAGACCCCTGTAATCACAATGCTCCATGACCTTGTCATCACAAAGCTCCATGACGCATGTCATCAGAATGCTCCATGGCCTTCTCATTACAATGTTCCATGCCCTTTTCATCACAATGCTCCAAGTCCCCTGTAATCACAATGCTCCATGCCCCATTTCATCAGAATGCTCCATGAGACTTGTCATCACAAAGCTCCATGGTTTCCTCATCACATTGCTCCAGGACCTTGTCATCCCCATGTTCCATTCCCTTGTCATCACAATGCTCCATGACACCTGTCATCACAATACTCCATGAACATTTTCAGCCCAATGCTCCATGGCCTTCTCATCACAATGCTCCATGACCAATATCATCACCATGCTCCATGACCACGGTCATCACAACGCTCCATGACACCTGACAACACAATGATCCGGGACTCTTTTCATCACAATGCTCCATTCCGTAGTCATCAAAATGCTCCATGACCCCTGTCATCACAATACTCCATGAACATTTTCAGCCCAATGCTCCATGAACCTTGTAAGCACAATGATCCATGCCCTGGTCATCCCAATGCTCCATGACACCTGTATTCACAATGCTCCGTGACGCTTGTCATCACAGTGCTCCATGACACCTGTCATCACAATGCTCCATGCCATTGTCAGCAAAATGCTAAATGACCTTGTCATTACAATGCTCTATGCGCTTGTCATCAAAATCCTCCATTACCATTGTCATCAAAATCCTCCATGAAACTTGGGATCACATTGCTTCATGCCCTTTTCATCACAATGCTCCATGCTCCTTGAAATCAAAATGATCCATGACCTCTGTCATCACAATGCTCCAAACCTTTGTGATCACAATATTCCATAACACTTGTCATCACAACGCTCCATGATGCCTGTCATCACAATACTCCATGCCATTTTCATTACAATGCTCCATGACCTTTGTCATCACAATTCTCAATACACTTGTCATCACAATGCTCCCTGACAATTGTCGTCAGAATGCTCCTTGAACCCTGTCACAAAAAGGCTCCATGCCTTTTTCATCACAATGTCCCACGCCGTTTTCATCACAATGCTCCATGCCATTGTCATCAAAATACTCCACAAGCTTGTCATCAGAATGCTCCATGACCCTTGTCATCACAATTCTCCATGCACTTGTCAGCACAATGCTCCCTGACCCTTGTCATCACAATGCTCCAAGCCATTGTCATCACAATGCTCCGTTACCTTTGTCATCAGAATCCTCCATGACACTTGGCATCACAATGCTCCATGCCATTGTCATCACAATGGGCCATTACATATGTCATCACAATGCTCCCTGACACCTGTCTTCACAATACTGCATGACCTGGTCATCACAATGCTCCATGCCCCTGTCATCACAATTCGCCATTCCAACTCTCATCGCAATAATCCATGAAACTTATTAGACCAATGCTCCATGCCCTTGTCATCACAATGCTCCATGCCCTTGTTATCACAATGCTTCATGACCCCTGTCATCACAATGCTCCGTGACTCCAGTCATCACAATGCTTCATGACATTTGTCATCACAATGGTCCATGCCCTCGTCATCAACAGTCTCTGTGTCCTTTTTAATCACAATGCTCCATGAAGGTTTCATCACAATGCTCTTTGACCCTTGTCATCACAATGCTCTATGCCTTTCTCAGCACAATGCTCCATGATCCTTGTCATCACAATTCTCCATGCAGTTGTCAGCACAATGCTCCCTGACCCTTGTCATCACAATGCTCCATGCCCTTGTCATCACAATGCACCATTCCAACTGTCATCACAATAATCCATGAAACTTATTAAACCAATGCTCCATGCCCTTGTCATCACAATGTTCCATGCCCTTGTTATCACAATGCTCCATGACCCCTGTCATCACAGTGCTCCGTGACTCCAGTCATCACAATGCTTCATGACCTTTGTCATCACAATGGTCCATGCCCTCGTCATCAACAGTCTCTGTGACCTTTTTAACCATAATGCTCCATGAAGTTTTTATCACAATGCTCTTTGACCCTTGTCATCACAATGCTCTATGCCTTTCTCAGCACAATGCTCCATGACCCTTGTCATCACAATTCTCCATGCACATGTCAGCACAATGCTCCTTGACCCATGTCATCACAATGCGCCATGCGCTTGTCATCACAGTGCTCCACAATCTTGTCATCACAATGCTCCATAAACCTTGTCATCACAGTGCTCCATTCACTTCTCATCAAAATGCTCTCTCACCACTGATGTCACAATGTTACATCACTATTCATCACAGAACTCCCTCACCCCTGTCATCACAATGTTCCATGACTCCTGTCATCACAATGCTACATGCACTTATCATCACAATGTTTGATGACCCCTGACATCACAATGTTCCATAACCCCTGTCATCAAAATGCTCCATGACCCTTTTCATCAAAATGCTCCATGACCCCTGACATCAAAATATTCCATAACCACTGTCATCAAAATATTCCATGACCCTTTTCATCAAATTGCTCCATGACGATGTCAACACAATGCTCCCGGCCCTTCTCATCACAATGCACCACGCACTTGTCATCAAAATGCTCTATGACCTTTGTCATCACAAAGATCCATGACCCTTAGCATCACCGTGCTCCATGCCATTGTCATCACAATGCTCCATGAACCCTCTCATCACATTGTTCCATGCAATTGTCATCAAAAAGCTCCATGACGCTTGTCATCACACTGCTCGATGCCCTTCTCATCACAATGCTCCTTGCCCTTGTCATTACAATCCTCCATGACCCATGTATCACTGTGTTCCGTGCCCTGGTCATCACAATGCTGCATGCCCACTCTCATCACAATAGTCCATGAAACATTTCAGACCAATGCTCAATGCCATTGTCATCACAATGCTCCATTACCCCTGTCATAACAATGCTCCAGGACACCTGCCATCACAATCTTCCACGGCCTTGTCATCAAAAGTCTCCATGACCCTTGTCATCATAATGCCCCAAGGCCCCTGTAATCACAATGCTCCATGCGCTTTTCATCACAAAGCTCCATGACGCATGTCATCAGAATGCTCCATGGCCTTCTCATCACAATGCTCCATGACCTAGCCATCACAATGCTCCATTATCCCTGTCATAACAATGCTCCATGACCTCTGCCATCACAACGTTCCACGGCCTTTTCATCACAAGTCTCCCTGACCCTTTTCATCACAATGCCCCAAAACCCCTGTAATCACAATGCTCCTTGTGCTTGTCATCACAAAGCTCCATGACCCCTGTCATCACAATGCTCTGTGACTCCAGTCATCACAATGCTTCATAACGTTTGTCATCACAATGGTCCATGCCCGCGTCATCACAAGGCTCTGTGACCTTTGTAACCACAATGCTCCATGAACTTTTCACCACAATGCTCTGTGACCCTTGTCATCACAATGCTCCATGCCTTTGTCAGAACAAAGCTCCATGACCCTTGTCATCACAATGTGCCATGCGCTTTTCATCGCAACGGTCCACAACCTTGTCATCGCAATGCTCCATAAACCTTGTCATCACATTGCTCCATGCACTTCTCATCAAAATGCTCTCTCACCAGAGATATCACAATGTTCCATCACTAGTCACCACAATACTCCCTCACCCCTGTAATCACAATGTTCCATGACCCCTGTCATCACAATGCTACATCCCCTTATCATCACAATGTTCCATGACCCCTGACATCACCGTGTTCCCTAAAAACCTGTCATCAAAATGCTCCATGACCCTTTTCATCCCAAAGCTCCATGACCCCTGACATCACAATGTTCTATAACACCTGTCATCAAAATGTTCCATTACACTTTTCATCAAATTGCTGCATAAAACTGTCATCAAAATGCTCCCTGCCCTTCTCATCACAATGCACCACGCCCTTGTCATCAAAATGCTCCATGACCTTTGTCATCACAAAGCTCCATGACCCTTGTCATCACAATGATCCATGTCATTGTCATCACAATGCTCCATGAACCCTCTCATCACAATGCTCCATGCCCTTGTCATTACAATCCTCCATGACCCATGTATCACAGAGTTCCGTGCCCTTGTCATCACAATGCTCCATGTCCACTCTCATCACAATAATCAATGAAACATTTCAGACCAATGCTCCATGCCCTTCTCATCACAGTGCTCCATTACCTCTGTCATAACAATGCTCAATGACCCCTGCCATCACAGTGTTCCACGGCCTTGTCATCACAAGGCTCCATGACACTTGTCATCACAATGCTCCAAGTCCCCTGCAATCACAATGCTCCATGCCCCTTTTCATCTCAATGCTCCATGAACCCTGTCATCACAATGCACCATGCCCATCATCATAATGTTTCAGGCTATTATCATCACAATGAAATCAAAATGCTCATGACCTCTGTCATCACAATGCTCCAAACCCTTGTGATCACAATGTTCCTAACACTTATCATTACAACACTCCATGACGCTCGTCATCACAATTATCCATGGTCTTCTCATCACAATGCTCCATGACCTTTGTCATCACAATTCTCAATACACTTGTCATCACAGTGCTCCGTGACACTTGTCGTCAGTATGCTCCTTGAACCTCTCATGACAAGGCTCCATGCCTTTTTCATAACAATGATCCATGCACTTTTCATCACAATGCTCCAAGACCCCTGTAATCACAATGTTCCATGCCCTTGTCATCCCAAAGCTCCATGGCGCATGTCATCAGAATGCTCCATGGCCTTCTCATCACAATGCTCCATGCCCTTGTCATCACAATGCTCCAAGACCCCTGTAATCACAATGCTCCATGTCCCTTTTCATCAGAATGCTCCATGAGACTTGTCATCACAAAGCTCCATGGTCTTCTCATCACATTGCTCCAGGACCTTGTCATCATCATGCTCCATTCCCTTGTAATCACAATGCTCCATGACCCCTGTCATCACAATCCTCGATGAACGTTTTCAGCCCAATGTTCCATGAACTTCTCATCACAATGCTCCATGACCAATATCTTCACCATGCTCCCTGACCACTGTCATCACAATGCTCCATGACACCTGACTACACAATTCTCCGGGACTCTTGTCATCACAATGCTCCATTCCCTAATCATCACAATGCTCCATGACCCCTGTCATCACAATACTCCATGAACATTTTCAGCCCAATGCTCCATGACCCTTGTCATCACAATGATCCATGTCCTTGTCATCCCAATGCTCCATGACCCCTGTATTCACAATGCTCCGTGACGCTTGTCATCACAGTGCTCCATGATACCTGTCATCACAATGCTCCATGCCTTTGTCAGCAAAATGCTACATTACCTTGTCATTACAATGCTCTATGCGCTTGTCATCACAATCCTCCATTACCATTGTCATCACAATCCTCCATGAACGTTGGGATCACATTGCTTCATGCCCTGCTCATCACAATGCTCCATGCTCCTTGAAATCAAAATGATCCATGACCTCTGTCATCACAATGCTCCAAACCCTTGTGATCACAATATTCCATAACACCTGTCATCACAACTCTCCATGATGCCTGTCATCACAATACTCCATGACCTTTTCTTCACAATGCTCCATGACCTTTGTCATCACAATTCTCAATACACTTGTCATCACAATGCTCCCTGACACTTGTCATCAGAATGCTCCTTGAACCCTGTCACAAAAAGGCTCCATGCCTTTTTCATCACAATGCCCCATGCCGTTTTCA
The DNA here is from genome assembly GCF_025265405.1 of Mesoplodon densirostris. Lineage (NCBI taxonomy): Eukaryota > Metazoa > Chordata > Mammalia > Artiodactyla > Ziphiidae > Mesoplodon > Mesoplodon densirostris. The sequence goes on from NC_082661.1 coordinate 129,443,155, forward strand.
TCACAATGCTCCATGCCATTGTCATCAAAATACTCCACAAGCTTGTCATCAGAATGCTCCATGACCCTTGTCATCACAATTCTCCATGCACTTGTCAGCACAATGCTCCCTGACCCTTGTCATCACAATGCTCCAAACCATTGTCATCACAATGCTCCATTACCTTTGTCATCAGAATCCTCCATGACACTTGGCATCACAATGCTCCATGCCATTGTCATCACAATGGGCCATTACATATGTCATCACAATGCTCCTTGACACCTGTCTTCACAATACTGCATGACCTGGTCATCACAATGCTCCATGTCATTGTCATCAAAATACTCCACAAGCTTGTCATCAGAATGCTCCATGACCCTTGTCATCACAATTCTCCATGCACTTGTCAGCACAATGCTCCCTGACCCTTGTCATCACAATGCTCCAAGCCATTGTCATCACAATGCTCCATTAACATTGTCATCAGAATCCTCCATGACACTTGGCATCACAATGCTCCATGCCATTGTCATCAAAATGGGCCATTACATATGTCATCACAATGCTTCTTGACACCTGTCTTCACAATACTGCATGACCTGGTCATCACAATGCTCCATGCCCTTGTCATCACAATGCACCATTCCAACTGTCATCGCAATAATCCATGAAACTTATTACACCAATGCTCCATGCCCTTGTCATCACAATGCTCCATGCCCTTGTTATCACAATGCTCCATGACCCCTGTCATCACAGTGCTCCGTGACTCCAGTCATCACAATGCTTCATGACCTTTGTCATCACAATGGTCCATGCCCTCGTCATCAACAGTCTCTGTGACCTTTTTAACCATAATGCTCCATGAAGTTTTTATCACAATGCTCTTTGACCCTTGTCATCACAATGCTCTATGCCTTTCTCAGCACAATGCTCCATGACCCTTGTCATCACAATGCTCCATGCGCTTGTCATCACAGTGCTCCACAATCTTGTCATCACAATGCTCCATGAACTTCTCATCAAAATGCTCTCTCACCACTGATATCACAATGTTACATCACTATTCATCACAGTACTCCCTCACCCCTGTCATCACAATGTTCCATGACTCCTGTCATCACAATGCTACATGCACTTATCATCACAATGTTCGATGACTCTGACATCACAATGTTCCATAACCCGTGTCATCAAAATGCTCAATGACTCTTTTCATCAAAATGCTCCATGACCCCTGACATTACAATTTTCCATAACCCGTGTCATCAAAATATTCCATGACACTTTTCATCAAATTGCTGCATGACCCTGTCATCAAAATTCTCCCTGCCCTTCTCATCACAATGCACCATGCCCTTGTCATCAAAATGCTCCATGACCTTTGTCATCACAAAGCTCCATGACCCTTGTCATCACAATGCTCCATGTCATTGTCATCACAATGCTCCATGAACACTCTCATCACATTGCTCAATGCCCTTGTCATCACAATGCTCCATGCCCTTGTCATTACAATCCTCCATGACCCATGTATCACAGTGTTCCGTGCCCTTGTCATCACAATGCTCCATGCCCACTCTCATCACAATAATCAATGAAACATTTCAGACCAATGCTCCATGCCCTTCTCATTACAATGCTCCATTACCCCTGTCTTAACAGTGCTCCATGACCCCTGCCATCACAGTGTTCCCCGGCCTTGTTATCACAAGGCTCCAAACCCTTGTGATCACAATGTTCCATAACACTTGTCCTCACAACGCTCCATGATGCCTGTCATCACAATACTCCATGCCCTTTTCATCACAATGCTCCATGACCTTTGTCATCACAATTCTCAATACACTTGTCATCACAATGCTCCCTGACACTTGTCGTCAGAATGCTCCTTGAACCCTCTCACAAAAAGGCTCCATGCTTTTTCATCACAATGCACCATGCCGTTTTCATCACAATGCTCCATGCCATTGTTATCAAAATACTCCACAAGCTTCTCATCAGAATGCTCCATGACCCTTTTCATCACAATCCACCATGCCCTATTCATCACAATGCTCCAAGACCCCTGTAATCACAGTGCTCCATGACCTTGTCATCACAAAGCTCCATGACGCATGTCATCAGAATGCTCCATGGCCTTCTCATTACAATGTTCCATGCCCTTTTCATCACAATGCTCCAAGTCCCCTGTAATCACAATGCTCCATGCCCCATTTCATCAGAATGCTCCATGAGACTTGTCATCACAAAGCTCCATGGTTTCCTCATCACATTGCTCCAGGACCTTGTCATCCCCGTGTTCCATTCCCTTGTCATCACAATGCTCCATGACACCTGTCATCACAATACTCCATGAATATTTTCAGCCCAATGCTCCATGGCCTTCTCATCACAATGCTCCATGACCAATATCATCACCATGCTCCATGACCACGGTCATCACAACGCTCCATGACACCTGACAACACAATGATCCGGGACTCTTTTCATCACAATGCTCCATTCCGTAGTCATCAAAATGCTCCATGACCCCTGTCATCACAATACTCCATGAACATTTTCAGCCCAATGCTCCATGAACCTTGTAAGCACAATGATCCATGCCCTGGTCATCCCAATGCTCCATGACACCTGTATTCACAATGCTCCGTGACGCTTGTCATCACAGTGCTCCATGACACCTGTCATCACAATGCTCCAAACCTTTGTGATCACAATATTCCATAACACTTGTCATCACAACGCTCCATGATGCCTGTCATCACAATACTCCATGCCATTTTCATTACAATGCTCCATGACCTTTGTCATCACAATTCTCAATACACTTGTCATCACAATGCTCCCTGACAATTGTCGTCAGAATGCTCCTTGAACCCTGTCACAAAAAGGCTCCATGCCTTTTTCATCACAATGTCCCACGCCGTTTTCATCACAATGCTCCATGCCATTGTCATCAAAATACTCCACAAGCTTGTCATCAGAATGCTCCATGACCCTTGTCATCACAATTCTCCATGCACTTGTCAGCACAATGCTCCCTGACCCTTGTCATCACAATGCTCCAAGCCATTGTCATCACAATGCTCCGTTACCTTTGTCATCAGAATCCTCCATGACACTTGGCATCACAATGCTCCATGCCATTGTCATCACAATGGGCCATTACATATGTCATCACAATGCTCCCTGACACCTGTCTTCACAATACTGCATGACCTGGTCATCACAATGCTCCATGCCCCTGTCATCACAATTCGCCATTCCAACTCTCATCGCAATAATCCATGAAACTTATTAGACCAATGCTCCATGCCCTTGTCATCACAATGCTCCATGCCCTTGTTATCACAATGCTTCATGACCCCTGTCATCACAATGCTCCGTGACTCCAGTCATCACAATGCTTCATGACATTTGTCATCACAATGGTCCATGCCCTCGTCATCAACAGTCTCTGTGTCCTTTTTAATCACAATGCTCCATGAAGGTTTCATCACAATGCTCTTTGACCCTTGTCATCACAATGCTCTATGCCTTTCTCAGCACAATGCTCCATGACCCTTGTCATCACAATTCTCCATGCAGTTGTCAGCACAATGCTCCCTGACCCTTGTCATCACAATGCTCCATGCCCTTGTCATCACAATGCACCATTCCAACTGTCATCGCAATAATCCATGAAACTTATTAAACCAATGCTCCATGCCCTTGTCATCACAATGTTCCATGCCCTTGTTATCACAATGCTCCATGACCCCTGTCATCACAGTGCTCCGTGACTCCAGTCATCACAATGCTTCATGACCTTTGTCATCACAATGGTCCATGCCCTCGTCATCAACAGTCTCTGTGACCTTTTTAACCATAATGCTCCATGAAGTTTTTATCACAATGCTCTTTGACCCTTGTCATCACAATGCTCTATGCCTTTCTCAGCACAATGCTCCATGACCCTTGTCATCACAATTCTCCATGCACATGTCAGCACAATGCTCCTTGACCCATGTCATCACAATGCGCCATGCGCTTGTCATCACAGTGCTCCACAATCTTGTCATCACAATGCTCCATAAACTTTGTCATCACAGTGCTCCATTCACTTCTCATCAAAATGCTCTCTCACCACTGATATCACAATGTTACATCACTATTCATCACAGAACTCCCTCACCCCTGTCATCACAATGTTCCTTGACTCCTGTCATGACAATGCTACATGCACTTATCATCACAATGTTTGATGACCCCTGACATCACAATGTTCCATAACCCCTGTCATCAAAATGCTCCATGACCCTTTTCATCAAAATGCTCCATGACCCCTGACATCAAAATATTCCATAACCACTGTCATCAAAATATTCCATGACCCTTTTCATCAAATTGCTCCATGACGATGTCAACACAATGCTCCCGGCCCTTCTCATCACAATGCACCACGCACTTGTCATCAAAATGCTCTATGACCTTTGTCATCACAAAGATCCATGACCCTTAGCATCACCGTGCTCCATGCCATTGTCATCACAATGCTCCATGAACCCTCTCATCACATTGTTCCATGCAATTGTCATCAAAAAGCTCCATGACGCTTGTCATTACACTGCTCGATGCCCTTCTCATCACAATGCTCCTTGCCCTTGTCATTACAATCCTCCATGACCCATGTATCACTGTGTTCCGTGCCCTGGTCATCACAATGCTGCATGCCCACTCTCATCACAATAGTCCATGAAACATTTCAGACCAATGCTCAATGCCCTTGTCATCACAATGCTCCATTACCCCTGTCATAACAATGCTCCAGGACACCTGCCATCACAATCTTCCACGGCCTTGTCATCAAAAGTCTCCATGACCCTTGTCATCATAATGCCCAAGGCCCCTGTAATCACAATGCTCCATGCGCTTTTCATCACAAAGCTCCATGACGCATGTCATCAGAATGCACCATGGCCTTCTCATCACAATGCTCCATGACCTAGCCATCACAATGCTCCATTATCCCTGTCATAACAATGCTCCATGACCTCTGCCATCACAACGTTCCACGGCCTTTTCATCACAAGTCTCCCTGACCCTTTTCATCACAATGCCCCAAAACCCCTGTAATCACAATGCTCCTTGCGCTTGTCATCACAAAGCTCCATGACCCCTGTCATCACAATGCTCTGTGACTCCAGTCATCACAATGCTTCATAACGTTTGTCATCACAATGGTCCATGCCCGCGTCATCACAAGGCTCTGTGACCTTTGTAACCACAATGCTCCATGAACTTTTCACCACAATGCTCTGTGACCCTTGTCATCACAATGCTCCATGCCTTTGTCAGAACAAAGCTCCATGACCCTTGTCATCACAATGTGCCATGCGCTTTTCATCGCAACGGTCCACAACCTTGTCATCGCAATGCTCCATAAACCTTGTCATCACATTGCTCCATGCACTTCTCATCAAAATGCTCTCTCACCAGAGATATCACAATGTTCCATCACTAGTCGCCACAATACTCCCTCACCCCTGTAATCACAATGTTCCATGACCCCTGTCATCACAATGCTACATCCCCTTATCATCACAATGTTCCATGACCCCTGACATCACCGTGTTCCCTAAAAACCTGTCATCAAAATGCTCCATGACCCTTTTCATCCCAAAGCTCCATGACCCCTGACATCACAATGTTCTATAACACCTGTCATCAAAATGTTCCATTACACTTTTCATCAAATTGCTGCATAAACCTGTCATCAATATGCTCCCTGCCCTTCTCATCACAATGCACCACGCCCTTGTCATCAAAATGCTCCATGACCTTTGTCATCACAAAGCTCCATGACCCTTGTCATCACAATGATCCATGTCATTGTCATCACAATGCTCCATGAACCCTCTCATCACAATGCTCCATGCCCTTGTCATTACAATCCTCCATGACCCATGTATCACAGAGTTCCGTGCCCTTGTCATCACAATGCTCCATGTCCACTCTCATCACAATAATCAATGAAACATTTCAGACCAATGCTCCATGCCCTTCTCATCACAGTGCTCCATTACCTCTGTCATAACAATGCTCAATGACCCCTGCCATCACAGTGTTCCACGGCCTTGTCTTCACAAGGCTCCATGACACTTGTCATCACAATGCTCCAAGTCCCCTGCAATCACAATGCTCCATGCCCCTTTTCATCTCAATGCTCCATGAACCCTGTCATCACAATGCACCATTCCCATCATCATAATGTTTCAGGCTATTATCATCACAATGAAATCAAAATGCTCATGACCTCTGTCATCACAATGCTCCAAACCCTTGTGATCACAATGTTCCATAACACTTATCATTACAACACTCCATGACGCTCGTCATCACAATTATCCATGGTCTTCTCATCACAATGCTCCATGACCTTTGTCATCACAATTCTCAATACACTTGTCATCACAGTGCTCCGTGACACTTGTCGTCAGTATGCTCCTTGAACCTCTCATGACAAGGCTCCATGCCTTTTTCATAACAATGATCCATGCACTTTTCATCACAATGCTCCAAGACCCTTGTAATCACAATGTTCCATGCCCTTGTCATCCCAAAGCTCGATGGCGCATGTCATCAGAATGCTCCATGGCCTTCTCATCACAATGCTCCATGACCAATATCTTCACCATGCTCCCTGACCACTGTCATCACAATGCTCCATGACACCTGACAACACAATTCTCCGGGACTCTTGTCATCACAATGCTCCATTCCCTAATCATCACAATGCTCCATGACCCCTGTCATCACAATACTCCATGAACATTTTCAGCCCAATGCTCCATGACCCTTGTCATCACAATGATCCATGCCCTTGTCATCCCAATGCTCCATGACCCCTGTATTCACAATGCTCCGTGACGCTTGTCATCACAGTGCTCCATGATACCTGTCATCACAATGCTCCATGCCTTTGTCAGCAAAATGCTACATTACCTTGTCATTACAATGCTCTATGCGCTTGTCATCACAATCCTCCATTACCATTGTCATCACAATCCTCCATGAACGTTGGGATCACATTGCTTCATGCCCTGCTCATCACAATGCTCCATGCTCCTTGAAATCAAAATGATCCATGACCTCTGTCATCACAATGCTCCAAACCCTTGTGATCACAATATTCCATAACACTTGTCATCACAACTCTCCATGATGCCTGTCATCACAATACTCCATGACCTTTTCTTCACAATGCTCCATGACCTTTGTCATCACAATTCTCAATACACTTGTCATCACAATGCTCCCTGACACTTGTCATCAGAATGCTCCTTGAACCCTGTCACAAAAAGGCTCCATGCCTTTTTCATCACAATGCCCCATGCCGTTTTCATCACAATGCTCCATGCCATTGTCATCAAAATACTCCACAAGCTTGTCATCAGAATGCTCCATGACCCTTGTCATCACAATTCTCCATGCACTTGTCAGCAGAATGCTCCCTGACCCTTGTCATCACAATGCTCCAAACCATTGTCATCACAATGCTCCATTACCTTTGTCATCAGAATCCTCCATGACACTTGGCATCACAATGCTCCATGCCATTGTCATCACAATGGGCCATTACATATGTCATCACAATGCTCCTTGACACCTGTCTTCACAATACTGCATGACCTGGTCATCACAATGCTCCATGTCATTGTCATCAAAATACTCCACAAGCTTGTCATCAGAATGCTCCATGACCCTTGTCATCACAATTCTCCATGCAGTTGTCAGCACAATGCTCCCTGACCCTTGTCATCACAATGCTCCAAGCCATTGTCATCACAATGCTCCATTAACTTTGTCATCAGAATCCTCCATGACACTTGGCATCACAATGCTCCATGCCATTGTCATCACAATGGGCCATTACATATGTCATCACAATGCTTCTTGACACCTGTCTTCACAATACTGCATGACCTGGTCATCACAATGCTCCATGCCCTTGTCATCACAATGCACCATTCCAACTGTCATCGCAATAATCCATGAAACTTATTACACCAATGCTCCATGCCCTTGTCATCACAATGCTCCATGCCCTTGTTATCACAATGCTCCATGACCCCTGTCATCACAGTGCTCCGTGACTCCAGTCATCACAGTGCTTCATGACCTTTGTCATCACAATGGTCCATGCCCTCGTCATCAACAGTCTCTGTGACCTTTTTAACCATAATGCTCCATGAAGTTTTTATCACAATGCTCTTTGACCCTTGTCATCACAATGCTCCATGCCTTTCTCAGCACAATGCTCCATGACCCTTGTCATCACAATGCTCCATGCGCTTGTCATCACAGTGCTCCACAATCTTGTCATCACAATGCTCCATGCACTTCTCATCAAAATGCTCTCTCACCACTGATATCACAATGTTACATCACTATTCATCACAGTACTCCCTCACCCCTGTCATCACAATGTTCCATGACTCCTGTCATCACAATGCTACATGCACTTATCATCACAATGTTCGATGACTCTGACATCACAATGTTCCATAACCCGTGTCATCAAAATGCTCAATGACTCTTTTCATCAAAATGCTCCATGACCCCTGACATTACAATTTTCCATAACCCGTGTCATCAAAATATTCCATGACACTTTTCATCAAATTGCTGCATGACCCTGTCATCAAAATTCTCCCTGCCCTTCTCATCACAATGCACCATGCCCTTGTCATCAAAATGCTCCATGACCTTTGTCATCACAAAGCTCCATGACCCTTGTCATCACAATGCTCCATGTCATTGTCATCACAATGCTCCATGAACACTCTCATCACATTGCTCAATGCCCTTGTCATCACAATGCTCCATGCCCTTGTCATTACAATCCTCCATGACCCATGTATCACAGTGTTCCGTGCCCTTGTCATCACAATGCTCCATGCCCACTCTCATCACAATAATCAATGAAACATTTCAGACCAATGCTCCATGCCCTTCTCATTACAATGCTCCATTACCCCTGTCTTAACAGTGCTCCATGACCCCTGTCATCACAGTGTTCCCCGGCCTTGTTATCACAAGGCTCCAAACCCTTGTGATCACAATGTTCCATAACACTTGTCCTCACAACGCTCCATGATGCCTGTCATCACAATACTCCATGCCCTTTTCATCACAATGCTCCATGACCTTTGTCATCACAATTCTCAATACACTTGTCATCACAATGCTCCCTGACACTTGTCGTCAGAATGCTCCTTGAACCCTCTCACAAAAAGGCTCCATGCTTTTTCATCACAATGCACCATGCCGTTTTCATCACAATGCTCCATGCCATTGTTATCAAAATACTCCACAAGCTTCTCATCAGAATGCTCCATGACCCTTTTCATCACAATCCACCATGCCCTATTCATCACAATGCTCCAAGACCCCTGTAATCACAATGCTCCATGACCTTGTCATCACAAAGCTCCATGACGCATGTCATCAGAATGCTCCATGGCCTTCTCATTACAATGTTCCATGCCCTTTTCATCACAATGCTCCAAGTCCCCTGTAATCACAATGCTCCATGCCCCATTTCATCAGAATGCTCCATGAGACTTGTCATCACAAAGCTCCATGGTTTCCTCATCACATTGCTCCAGGACCTTGTCATCCCCATGTTCCATTCCCTTGTCATCACAATGCTCCATGACACCTGTCATCACAATACTCCATGAACATTTTCAGCCCAATGCTCCATGGCCTTCTCATCACAATGCTCCATGACCAATATCATCACCATGCTCCATGACCACGGTCATCACAACGCTCCATGACACCTGACAACACAATGATCCGGGACTCTTTTCATCACAATGCTCCATTCCGTAGTCATCAAAATGCTCCATGACCCCTGTCATCACAATACTCCATGAACATTTTCAGCCCAATGCTCCATGAACCTTGTAAGCACAATGATCCATGCCCTGGTCATCCCAATGCTCCATGACACCTGTATTCACAATGCTCCGTGACGCTTGTCATCACAGTGCTCCATGACACCTGTCATCACAATGCTCCATGCCATTGTCAGCAAAATGCTAAATGACCTTGTCATCACAATGCTCTATGCGCTTGTCATCAAAATCCTCCATTACCATTGTCATCACAATCCTCCATGAAACTTGGGATCACATTGCTTCATGCCCTTTTCATCACAATGCTCCATGCTCCTTGAAATCAAAATGATCCATGACCTCTGTCATCACAATGCTCCAAACCTTTGTGATCACAATATTCCATAACACTTGTCATCACAATGCTCCGTGACGCTTGTCATCACAGTGCTCCATGACACCTGTCATCACAATGCTCCATGCCATTGTCAGCAAAATGCTAAATGACCTTGTCATCACAACGCTCCATGATGCCTGTCATCACAATACTCCATGCCATTTTCATTACAATGCTCCATGACCTTTGTCATCACAATTCTCAATACACTTGTCATCACAATGCTCCCTGACAATTGTCCTCAGAATGCTCCTTGAACCCTGTCACAAAAAGGCTCCATGCCTTTTTCATCACAATGTCCCACGCCGTTTTCATCACAATGCTCCATGCCATTGTCATCAAAATACTCCACAAGCTTGTCATCAGAATGCTCCATGACCCTTGTCATCACAATTCTCCATGCACTTGTCAGCACAATGCTCCCTGACCCTTGTCATCACAATGCTCCAAGCCATTGTCATCACAATGCTCCGTTACCTTTGTCATCAGAATCCTCCATGACACTTGGCATCACAATGCTCCATGCCATTGTCATCACAATGGGCCATTACATATGTCATCACAATGCTCCCTGACACCTGTCTTCACAATACTGCATGACCTGGTCATCACAATGCTCCATGCCCCTGTCATCACAATTCGCCATTCCAACTCTCATCGCAATAATCCATGAAACTTATTAGACCAATGCTCCATGCCCTTGTCATCACAATGCTCCATGCCCTTGTTATCACAATGCTTCATGACCCCTGTCATCACAATGCTCCGTGACTCCAGTCATCACAATGCTTCATGACATTTGTCATCACAATGGTCCATGCCCTCGTCATCAACAGTCTCTGTGTCCTTTTTAATCACAATGCTCCATGAAGGTTTCATCACAATGCTCTTTGACCCTTGTCATCACAATGCTCTATGCCTTTCTCAGCACAATGCTCCATGACCCTTGTCATCACAATTCTCCATGCAGTTGTCAGCACAATGCTCCCTGACCCTTGTCATCACAATGCTCCATGCCCTTGTCATCACAATGCACCATTCCAACTGTCATCGCAATAATCCATGAAACTTATTAAACCAATGCTCCATGCCCTTGTCATCACAATGCTCCATGCCCTTGTTATCACAATGCTCCATGACCCCTGTCATCACAGTGCTCCGTGACTCCAGTCATCACAATGCTTCATGACCTTTGTCATCACAATGGTCCATGCCCTCGTCATCAACAGTCTCTGTGACCTTTTTAACCATAATGCTCCATGAAGTTTTTATCACAATGCTCTTTGACCCTTGTCATCACAATGCTCTATGCCTTTCTCAGCACAATGCTCCATGACCCTTGTCATCACAATTCTCCATGCACATGTCAGCACAATGCTCCTTGACCCATGTCATCACAATGCGCCATGCGCTTGTCATCACAGTGCTCCACAATCTTGTCATCACAATGCTCCATAAACCTTGTCATCACAGTGCTCCATTCACTTCTCATCAAAATGCTCTCTCACCACTGATATCACAATGTTACATCACTATTCATCACAGAACTCCCTCACCCCTGTCATCACAATGTTCCTTGACTCCTGTCATGACAATGCTACATGCACTTATCATCACAATGTTTGATGACCCCTGACATCACAATGTTCCATAACCCCTGTCATCAAAATGCTCCATGACCCTTTTCATCAAAATGCTCCATGACCCCTGACATCAAAATATTCCATAACCACTGTCATCAAAATATTCCATGACCCTTTTCATCAAATTGCTCCATGACGATGTCAACACAATGCTCCCGGCCCTTCTCATCACAATGCACCACGCACTTGTCATCAAAATGCTCTATGACCTTTGTCATCACAAAGATCCATGACCCTTAGCATCACCGTGCTCCATGCCATTGTCATCACAATGCTCCATGAACCCTCTCATCACATTGTTCCATGCAATTGTCATCAAAAAGCTCCATGACGCTTGTCATTACACTGCTCGATGCCCTTCTCATCACAATGCTCCTTGCCCTTGTCATTACAATCCTCCATGACCCATGTATCACTGTGTTCCGTGCCCTGGTCATCACAATGCTGCATGCCCACTCTCATCACAATAGTCCATGAAACATTTCAGACCAATGCTCAATGCCCTTGTCATCACAATGCTCCATTACCCCTGTCATAACAATGCTCCAGGACACCTGCCATCACAATCTTCCACGGCCTTGTCATCAAAAGTCTCCATGACCCTTGTCATCATAATGCCCAAGGCCCCTGTAATCACAATGCTCCATGCGCGTTTCATCACAAAGCTCCATGACGCATGTCATCAGAATGCACCATGGCTTTCTCATCACAATGCTCCATGACCTAGCCATCACAATGCTCCATTATC